>NW_026118039.1:0-58191 GCF_001640805.2 Lates calcarifer
GGAAAACCGCTTATTCACCGAATGAGCTTGCATACAGTGCACAAAGAGGGAAAGGCTCTCCCGACAGGAAATTATGGTTTCAACCATAATGTTTGTTTATTATATAGAAATTAGGAAACTTTCATGTCCGTGTGGCTGAGTGCTTAGTTTGTCTTGTCCTGGTCAGATATAGCAGTATTAAGCCATTCTGAGCTGAATAAGCCTCAAAACGCTGGGAAAACCGCTTATTCACACTCTCAGATTGCATACAGTGCACAAAAGAGGGAAAGGCTCTCCGACAGGAAATTATGGTTTCAACCATAATGTTTGTTTACTAATATTGTAAAGTAAACAACTTTCATGTCCGTGTGGCTGAGTGCTTAGTTTGTCTTGTCCTGGTCAGATATAGCAGTATTAAGCCATTCTGAGCTGAATAAGCCTCAAAACGCTGGGAAAACCGCTTATTCACACTCTCAGATTGCATACAGTGCACAAAAGAGGGAAAGGCTCTCCCGACAGGAAATTATGGTTTCAACCATAATGTTTGTTTACTAATATTGTAAAGTAAACAACTTTCATGTCCGTGTGGCTGAGTGCTTAGTTTGTCTTGTCCTGGTCAGATATAGCAGTATTAAGCCATTCTGAGCTGAATAAGCCTCAAAACGCTGGGAAAACCGCTTATTCACGAATCAGATTGCATACAGTGCACAAAAGAGGGAAAGGCTCTCCCGACAGGAAATTATGGTTTCAACCATAATGTTTGTTTACTAATATTGTAAAGTAAACAACTTTCATGTCCGTGTGGCTGAGTGCTTAGTTTGTCTTGTCCTGGTCAGATATAGCAGTATTAAGCCATTCTGAGCTGAATAAGCCTCAAAACGCTGGGAAAACCGCTTATTCACACCTCAGATTGCATACAGTGCACAAAAGAGGGAAAGGCTCTCCCGACAGGAAATTATGGTTTCAACCATAATGTTTGTTTACTAATATTGTAAAGTAAACAACTTTCATGTCCGTGTGGCTGAGTGCTTAGTTTGTCTTGTCCTGGTCAGATATAGCAGTATTAAGCCATTCTGAGCTGAATAAGCCTCAAAACGCTGGGAAAACCGCTTATTCACGAATGAGCTTGCATACAGTGCACAAAAGAGGGAAAGGCTCTCCGGACAGGAAATTATGGTTTCAACCATAATGTTTGTTTACTATAATGTAAAGTAAAACTTTCATGTCCGTGTGGCTGAGTGCTTAGTTTGTCTTGTCCTGGTCAGATATAGCAGTATTAAGCCATTCTGAGCTGAATAAGCCTCAAAACGCTGGGAAAACCGCTTATTCACCTTCAGATTGCATACAGTGCACAAAAGAGGGAAAGGCTCTCCGACAGGAAATTATGGTTTCAACCATAATGTTTGTTTACTAATATTGTAAAGTAACAACTTTCATGTCCGTGTGGCTGAGTGCTTAGTTTGTCTTGTCCTGGTCAGATATAGCAGTATTAAGCCATTCTGAGCTGAATAAGCCTCAAAACGCTGGGAAAACCGCTTATTCACACTCTCAGATTGCATACAGTGCACAAAAGAGGGAAAGGCTCTCCGACAGGAAATTATGGTTTCAACCATAATGTTTGTTTACTAATATTGTAAAGTAAACAACTTTCATGTCCGTGTGGCTGAGTGCTTAGTTTGTCTTGTCCTGGTCAGATATAGCAGTATTAAGCCATTCTGAGCTGAATAAGCCTCAAAACGCTGGGAAAACCGCTTATTCACCTCTCAGATTGCATACAGTGCACAAAAGAGGGAAAGGCTCTCCCGACAGGAAATTATGGTTTCAACCATAATGTTTGGTAAAGAAACAACTTTCATGTCCGTGTGGCTGAGTGCTTAGTTTGTCTTGTCCTGGTCAGATATAGCAGTATTAAGCCATTCTGAGCTGAATAAGCCTCAAAACGCTGGAAAAACCGCTTATTCACTGAGCTTGCATACAGTGCACAAAAGAGGGAAAGGCTCTCCCGACAGGAAATTATGGTTTCAACCATAATGTTTGTTTACTAATATTGTAAAGTAAACAACTTTCATGTCCGTGTGGCTGAGTGCTTAGTTTGTCTTGTCCTGGTCAGATATAGCAGTATTAAGCCATTCTGAGCTGAATAAGCCTCAAAACGCTGGGAAAACCGCTTATTCACGAATGAGATTGCATACAGTGCACAAAAGAGGGAAAGGCTCTCCGACAGGAAATTATGGTTTCAACCATAATGTTTGTTTATTATAATAAAATTAAAAACTTTCATGTCCGTGTGGCTGAGTGCTTAGTTTGTCTTGTCCTGGTCAGATATAGCAGTATTAAGCCATTCTGAGCTGAATAAGCCTCAAAACGCTGGGAAAACGCTTATTCACACTCTCAGATTGCATACAGTGCACAAAAGAGGGAAAGGCTCTCCCGACAGGAAATTATGGTTTCAACCATAATGTTTGTTTACTAATATTGTAAAGTAAACAACTTTCATGTCCGTGTGGCTGAGTGCTTAGTTTGTCTTGTCCTGGTCAGATATAGCAGTATTAAGCCATTCTGAGCTGAATAAGCCTCAAAACGCTGGGAAAACCGCTTATTCACAAGCTTGCATACAGTGCACAAAAGAGGGAAAGGCTCTCCCGACAGGAAATTATGGTTTCAACCATAATGTTTGTTTACTATATTGTAAAAGTAAACTTTCATGTCCGTGTGGCTGAGTGCTTAGTTTGTCTTGTCCTGGTCAGATATAGCAGTATTAAGCCATTCTGAGCTGAATAAGCCTCAAAACGCTGGGAAAACCGCTTATTCACACTCTCAGATTGCATACAGTGCACAAAAGAGGGAAAGGCTCTCCCGACAGGAAATTATGGTTTCAACCATAATGTTTGTTTACTAATATTGTAAAGTAAACAACTTTCATGTCCGTGTGGCTGAGTGCTTAGTTTGTCTTGTCCTGGTCAGATATAGCAGTATTAAGCCATTCTGAGCTGAATAAGCCTCAAAACGCTGGGAAAACCGCTTATTCAAATGAGCTTGCATACAGTACAAAAGAGGGAAAGGCTCTCCCGACAGGAAATTATGGTTTCAACCATAATGTTTGTTTACTAATATTGTAAAGTAAACAACTTTCATGTCCGTGTGGCTGAGTGCTTAGTTTGTCTTGTCCTGGTCAGATATAGCAGTATTAAGCCATTCTGAGCTGAATAAGCCTCAAAACGCTGGAAAACCGCTTATTCACCGAATGAGCTTGCATACAGTGCACAAAAGAGGGAAAGGCTCTCCGACAGGAAATTATGGTTTCAACCATAATGTTTGTTTATTATAATGAAAGTAACAACTTTCATGTCCGTGTGGCTGAGTGCTTAGTTTGTCTTGTCCTGGTCAGATAAGCAGTATTAAGCCATTCTGAGCTGAATAAGCCTCAAAACGCTGGGAAAACCGCTTATTCACACTCTCAGATTGCATACAGTGCACAAAAGAGGGAAAGGCTCTCCCGACAGGAAATTATGGTTTCAACCATAATGTTTGTTTATAATATTGAAAGTAAAAACTTTCATGTCCGTGTGGCTGAGTGCTTAGTTTGTCTTGTCCTGGTCAGATATAGCAGTATTAAGCCATTCTGAGCTGAATAAGCCTCAAAACGCTGGAAAACCGCTTATTCACCTCTCAGATTGCATACAGTGCAAAAGAGGGAAAGGCTCCCGACAGGAAATTATGGTTTCAACCATAATGTTTGTTTACTAATATTGTAAAGTAAACAACTTTCATGTCCGTGTGGCTGAGTGCTTAGTTTGTCTTGTCCTGGTCAGATATAGCAGTATTAAGCCATTCTGAGCTGAATAAGCCTCAAAACGCTGGGAAAACCGCTTATTCACCGAATGAGCTTGCATACAGTGCACAAAAGAGGGAAAGGCTCTCCCGACAGGAAATTATGGTTTCAACCATAATGTTTGTTTATATATAATAGAAATTAGGAAACTTTCATGTCCGTGTGGCTGAGTGCTTAGTTTGTCTTGTCCTGGTCAGATATAGCAGTATTAAGCCATTCTGAGCTGAATAAGCCTCAAAACGCTGGGAAAACCGCTTATTCACCGAATGAGCTTGCATACAGTGCACAAAAGAGGGAAAGGCTCTCCGGACAGGAAATTATGGTTTCAACCATAATGTTTGTTTATTATAATAGAAATTAGGAAACTTTCATGTCCGTGTGGCTGAGTGCTTAGTTTGTCTTGTCCTGGTCAGATATAGCAGTATTAAGCCATTCTGAGCTGAATAAGCCTCAAAACGCTCGGAAAACCGCTTATTCACACTCTCAATGAGTTGCATACAGTGCACAAAAGAGGGAAAGGCTTCTCCGGACAGGAAATTATGGTTTCAACCATAATGTTTGTTTATATAATATGAAATTAGGAAACTTTCATGTCCGTGTGGCTGAGTGCTTAGTTTGTCTTGTCCTGGTCAGATATAGCAGTATTAAGCCATTCTGAGCTGAATAAGCCTCAAAACGCTGGGAAAACCGCTTATTCACACTCTCAGATTGCATACAGTGCACAAAAGGAGGGAAAGGCTCTCCCGACAGGAAATTATGGTTTCAACCATAATGTTTGTTTTACTAATATTGTAAAGTAAACAACTTTCATGTCCGTGTGGCTGAGTGCTTAGTTTGTCTTGTCCTGGTCAGATATAGCAGTATTAAGCCATTCTGAGCTGAATAAGCCTCAAAACGCTGCGGAAAACCGCTTATTCACCGAATCTCAGAGCTTGCATACAGTGCACAAAAGAGGGAAAGGCTCTCCGACAGGAAATTATGGTTTCAACCATAATGTTTGTTTATTATAATATTGTAAAGTAAACAACTTTCATGTCCGTGTGGCTGAGTGCTTAGTTTGTCTTGTCCTGGTCAGATATAGCAGTATTAAGCCATTCTGAGCTGAATAAGCCTCAAAACGCTGGGAAAACCGCTTATTCACACTCTCAGATTGCATACAGTGCACAAAAAGAGGGAAAGGCTCTGCCGACAGGAAATTATGGTTTCAACCATAATGTTTGTATTACTAATATGTAAAGTAAAAACTTTCATGTCCGTGTGGCCTGAGTGCTTAGTTTGTCTTGTCCTGGTCAGATATAGCAGTATTAAGCCATTCTGAGCTGAATAAGCCTCAAAACGCTGGGAAAACCGCTTATTCACCAATGAGCTTGCATACAGTGCACAAAAGAGGGAAAGGCTCTCCCGACAGGAAATTATGGTTTCAACCATAATGTTTGTTTTTACTAATATTGTAAAGTAAACAACTTTCATGTCCGTGTGGCTGAGTGCTTAGTTTGTCTTGTCCTGGTCAGATATAGCAGTATTAAGCCATTCTGAGCTGAATAAGCCTCAAAACGCTGGAAAACCGCTTATTCACCGAATGAGCTTGCATACAGTGCACAAAAGAGGGAAAGGCTCTCCCGACAGGAAATTATGGTTTCAACCATAATGTTTGTTTATATAATAGAAATTAGGAAACTTTCATGTCCGTGTGGCTGAGTGCTTAGTTTGTCTTGTCCTGGTCAGATATAGCAGTATTAAGCCATTCTGAGCTGAATAAGCCTCAAAACGCTGGGAAAACCGCTTATTCACACTCTCTTGCATACAGTGCACAAAAGAGGGAAAGGCTCTCCCGACAGGAAATTATGGTTTCAACCATAATGTTTGTTTACTAATATTGAAAGTAAAACTTTCATGTCCGTGTGGCTGAGTGCTTAGTTTGTCTTGTCCTGGTCAGATATAGCAGTATTAAGCCATTCTGAGCTGAATAAGCCTCAAAACGCTGGGAAAACCGCTTATTCACAAGCTTGCATACAGTGCACAAAAGAGGGAAAGGCTCTCCGACAGGAAATTATGGTTTCAACCATAATGTTTGTTTACTAATATTTAAAGTAAAAACTTTCATGTCCGTGTGGCTGAGTGCTTAGTTTGTCTTGTCCTGGTCAGATATAGCAGTATTAAGCCATTCTGAGCTGAATAAGCCTCAAAACGCTGGGAAAACCGCTTATTCACACTCTCAGATTGCATACAGTGCCAAAAGAGGGAAAGGCTCTCCGACAGGAAATTATGGTTTCAACCATAATGTTTGTTTACTAATATTGTAAAGTAAACAACTTTCATGTCCGTGTGGCTGAGTGCTTAGTTTGTCTTGTCCTGGTCAGATATAGCAGTATTAAGCCATTCTGAGCTGAATAAGCCTCAAAACGCTGGGAAAACCGCTTATTCACCGAATGAGCTTGCATACAGTGCACAAAAGAGGGAAAGGCTCTCCCGACAGGAAATTATGGTTTCAACCATAATGTTTGTTTACTAATATTGTAAAGTAAACAACTTTCATGTCCGTGTGGCTGAGTGCTTAGTTTGTCTTGTCCTGGTCAGATATAGCAGTATTAAGCCATTCTGAGCTGAATAAGCCTCAAAACGCTGGAAAACCGCTTATTCACAGCTTGCATACAGTGCACAAAGAGGGAAAGGCTCTCCGGACAGGAAATTATGGTTTCAACCATAATGTTTGTTTATTATAATAGAAATTAAAAACTTTCATGTCCGTGTGGCTGAGTGCTTAGTTTGTCTTGTCCTGGTCAGATAGCAGTATTAAGCCATTCTGAGCTGAATAAGCCTCAAAACGGGAAAACCGCTTATTCACAAAGATTGCATACAGTGCACAAAAGAGGGAAAGGCTCTCCCGACAGGAAATTATGGTTTCAACCATGTTTGTTTACTAATATTGTAAAGTAAACAACTTTCATGTCCGTGTGGCTGAGTGCTTAGTTTGTCTTGTCCTGGTCAGATATAGCAGTATTAAGCCATTCTGAGCTGAATAAGCCTCAAAACGCTGGGAAAACCGCTTATTCACACTCTCAGATTGCATACAGTGCACAAAAGAGGGAAAGGCTCTCCCGACAGGAAATTATGGTTTCAACCATAATGTTTGTTTACTAATATTGTAAAGTAAACAACTTTCATGTCCGTGTGGCTGAGTGCTTAGTTTGTCTTGTCCTGGTCAGATATAGCAGTATTAAGCCATTCTGAGCTGAATAAGCCTCAAAACGCTGGGAAAACCGCTTATTCACCGAATGATTGCATACAGTGCACAAAAGAGGGAAAGGCTCTCCCGACAGGAAATTATGGTTTCAACCATAATGTTTGTTTATTATATAGAAATTAGGAAACTTTCATGTCCGTGTGGCTGAGTGCTTAGTTTGTCTTGTCCTGGTCAGATATAGCAGTATTAAGCCATTCTGAGCTGAATAAGCCTCAAAACGCTGGGAAAACCGCTTATTCACCAGATTGCATACAGTGCACAAAAGAGGGAAAGGCTCTCCGACAGGAAATTATGGTTTCAACCATAATGTTTGTTTACTAATATTGTAAAGTAACAACTTTCATGTCCGTGTGGCTGAGTGCTTAGTTTGTCTTGTCCTGGTCAGATATAGCAGTATTAAGCCATTCTGAGCTGAATAAGCCTCAAAACGCTCGGAAAACCGCTTATTCACACTCTCAGATTGCATACAGTGCACAAAAGAGGGAAAGGCTCTCCCGACAGGAAATTATGGTTTCAACCATAATGTTTGTTTACTAATATTGTAAAGTAAACAACTTTCATGTCCGTGTGGCTGAGTGCTTAGTTTGTCTTGTCCTGGTCAGATATAGCAGTATTAAGCCATTCTGAGCTGAATAAGCCTCAAAACGCTGGGAAAACCGCTTATTCATCACCGAATGAGCTTTGCAATACAGTGCACAAAAGAGGGAAAGGCTCTCCGGACAGGAAATTATGGTTTCAACCATAATGTTTGTTTATTATAATAGAAATTAAAACTTTCATGTCCGTGTGGCTGAGTGCTTAGTTTGTCTTGTCCTGGTCAGATATAGCAGTATTAAGCCATCTGAGCTGAATAAGCCTCAAAACGCTGGAAAACCGCTTATTCACACTCTCAGATTGCATACAGTGCAAAAGAGGGAAAGGCTCTCCCGACAGGAAATTATGGTTTTCAACCATAATGTTTGTTTACTAATATTGTAAAGTAAACAACTTTCATGTCCGTGTGGCTGAGTGCTTAGTTTGTCTTGTCCTGGTCAGATATAGCAGTATTAAGCCATTCTGAGCTGAATAAGGCCTCAAAACGCTGGGAAAACCGGCTTATTTCACACTCTGAGATTGCATACAGTGCACAAAAGAGGGAAAGGCTCTCCCGACAGGAAATTATGGTTTCAACCATAATGTTTGTTTATCTAATATATGTAAAGTTAAACAACTTTTCATGTCCGTCGTGGCTGAGTGCTTAGTTTGTCTTGTCCTGGTCAGATATAGCAGTATTAAGCCATTCTGAGCTGAATAAGCCTCAAAACGCTGGGAAAACCGCTTATTCACCGAATCGAGCATTGCATACAGTGCACAAAAGAGGGAAAGGCTCTCCGGACAGGAAATTATGGTTTCAACCATAATGTTTGTTTATTATAATAGAAATTAGGAAACTTTCATGTCCGTGTGGCTGAGTGCTTAGTTTGTCTTGTCCTGGTCAGATATAGCAGTATTAAGCCATTCTGAGCTGAATAAGCCTCAAAACGCTGGGAAAACCGCTTATTTCACACTCTCAGATTGCATACAGTGCACAAAGAAGAGGGAAACGGCTCTCCCGACAGGAAATTATGGTTTCAACCATAATGTTGTTTACTAATATGTAAAGTAAACAACTTTCATGTCCGTGTGGCTGAGTGCTTAGTTTGTCTTGTCCTGGTCAGATATAGCAGTATTAAGCCATTCTGAGCTGAATAAGCCTCAAAACGCTGGGAAAACCGCTTATTCACACTCTCAGATTGCATACAGTGCACAAAAGAGGGAAAGGCTCTCCCGACAGGAAATTATGGTTTCAACCATAATGTTTGTTTACTAATATTGAAAGTAAACAACTTTCATGTCCGTGTGGCTGAGTGCTTAGTTTGTCTTGTCCTGGTCAGATATAGCAGTATTAAGCCATTCTGAGCTGAATAAGCCTCAAAACGCTCGGAAAACCGCTTATTCACCGAATGAGCTTGCATACAGTGCACAAAAGAGGGAAAGGCTCTCCGACAGGAAATTATGGTTTCAACCATAATGTGTTTTTATAATAGAAATTAAAACTTTCATGTCCGTGTGGCTGAGTGCTTAGTTTGTCTTGTCCTGGTCAGATATAGCAGTATTAAGCCATTCTGAGCTGAATAAGCCTCAAAACGCTGGGAAAACCGCTTATTCACCGAATGAGCTTGCATACAGTGCACAAAAGAGGGAAAGGCTCTCCGACAGGAAATTATGGTTTCAACCATAATGTTTGTTTATATATATGAAATTAAACAACTTTCATGTCCGTGTGGCTGAGTGCTTAGTTTGTCTTGTCCTGGTCAGATATAGCAGTATTAAGCCATTCTGAGCTGAATAAGCCTCAAAACGCTGGAAAACCGCTTATTCACACTCTCAGATTGCATACAGTGCACAAAAGAGGGAAAGGCTCTCCCGACAGGAAATTATGGTTTCAACCATAATGTTTGTTTACTAATATTGTAAAGTAAACAACTTTCATGTCCGTGTGGCTGAGTGCTTAGTTTGTCTTGTCCTGGTCAGATATAGCAGTATTAAGCCATTCTGAGCTGAATAAGCCTCAAACGCTCGGAAAACCGCTTATTTATGATTGCATACAGTGCACAAAAGAGGGAAAGGCTCTACTTTCAACCATAATGCATGATACAGATATAGATTCTGAGCTGAATAAGCCTCAAAACGCTGGAAAACCGCTTATTCACAATGAGCTTGCATACAGTGCACAAAGAGGGAAAGGCTCTCCGACAGGAAATTATGGTTTCAACCATAATGTTTGTTTATTATAATAGAAACAACTTTCATGTCCGTGTGGCTGAGTGCTTAGTTTGTCTTGTCCTGGTCAGATATAGCAGTATTAAGCCATTCTGAGCTGAATAAGCCTCAAAACGCTCGGAAAACCGCTTATTCACCGAATGAGCTTGCATACAGTGCACAAAAGAGGGAAAGGCTCTCCGGACAGGAAATTATGGTTTCAACCATAATGTTTGTTTTTATAATAGAAATTAGGAAACTTTCATGTCCGTGTGGCTGAGTGCTTAGTTTGTCTTGTCCTGGTCAGATATAGCAGTATTAAGCCATTCTGAGCTGAATAAGCCTCAAAACGCTGGAAAACCGCTTATTCACCTTGCATACAGTGCACAAAAGAGGGAAAGGCTCTCCGACAGGAAATTATGGTTTCAACCATAATGTTTGTTTACTATATATGTAAAGTAAAACTTTCATGTCCGTGGGCTGAGTGCTTAGTTTGTTGTCCTGGTCAGATATAGCAGTATTAAGCCATTCTGAGCTGAATAAGCCTCAAAACGCTGGGAAAACCGCTTATTCACCGAATGAGCTTGCATACAGTGCACAAAAGAGGGAAAGGCTCTCCGGACAGGAAATTATGGTTTCAACCATAATGTTTGTTTACTAATATTGTAAATTAAACAACTTTCATGTCCGTGTGGCTGAGTGCTTAGTTTGTCTTGTCCTGGTCAGATATAGCAGTATTAAGCCATTCTGAGCTGAATAAGCCTCAAAACGCTGGGAAAACCGCTTATTCACCGAATGATTGCATACAGTGCACAAAAGAGGGAAAGGCTCTCCGACAGGAAATTATGGTTTCAACCATAATGTTTGTTTATTTATAATAGAATTAGGAAACTTTCATGTCCGTGTGGCTGAGTGCTTAGTTTGTCTTGTCCTGGTCAGATATAGCAGTATTAAGCCATTCTGAGCTGAATAAGCCTCAAAACGCTGGGAAAACCGCTTATTCACACTCTCAGATTGCATACAGTGCACAAAAGAGGGAAAGGCTCTCCCGACAGGAAATTATGGTTTCAACCATAATGTTTGTTTACTAATATTGTAAAGTAAACAACTTTCATGTCCGTGTGGCTGAGTGCTTAGTTTGTCTTGTCCTGGTCAGATATAGCAGTATTAAGCCATTCTGAGCTGAATAAGCCTCAAAACGCTGGGAAAACCGCTTATTCACCGAATGAGCTTGCATACAGTGCACAAAAGAGGGAAAGGCTCTCCCGACAGGAAATTATGGTTTCAACCATAATGTTTGTTTATTATAATAGAAAAAACTTTCATGTCCGTGTGGCTGAGTGCTTAGTTTGTCTTGTCCTGGTCAGATATAGCAGTATTAAGCCATTCTGAGCTGAATAAGCCTCAAAACGCTCGGAAAACCGCTTATTCACCGAATGAGCTTGCATACAGTGCACAAAAGAGGGAAAGGCTCTCCGACAGGAAATTATGGTTTCAACCATAATGTTTGTTTATTATAATAGAAATTACAACTTTCATGTCCGTGTGGCTGAGTGCTTAGTTTGTCTTGTCCTGGTCAGATATAGCAGTATTAAGCCATTCTGAGCTGAATAAGCCTCAAAACGCTGGGAAAACCGCTTATTCACACTCTCAGATTGCATACAGTGCACAAAAGAGGGAAAGGCTCTCCGACAGGAAATTATGGTTTCAACCATAATGTTTGTTTACTAATATTGTAAAGTAAACAACTTTCATGTCCGTGTGGCTGAGTGCTTAGTTTGTCTTGTCCTGGTCAGATATAGCAGTATTAAGCCATTCTGAGCTGAATAAGCCTCAAAACGCTGGAAAACCGCTTATTCACCAGCTTGCATACAGTGCACAAAGAGGGAAAGGCTCTCCCGACAGGAAATTATGGTTTCAACCATAATGTTTTTTATTATAATAGAAAGTAAAACTTTCATGTCCGTGGCTGAGTGCTTAGTTTGTCTTGTCCTGGTCAGATATAGCAGTATTAAGCCATTCTGAGCTGAATAAGCCTCAAAACGCTGGGAAAACCGCTTATTCACAATCAGCTTGCATACAGTGCACAAAAGAGGGAAAGGCTCTCCGACAGGAAATTATGGTTTCAACCATAATGTTTGTTTACTTATAATAGTAAAGTAACAACTTTCATGTCCGTGTGGCTGAGTGCTTAGTTTGTCTTGTCCTGGTCAGATATAGCAGTATTAAGCCATTCTGAGCTGAATAAGCCTCAAAACGCTGGGAAAACCGCTTATTCACACTCTCAGATTGCATACAGTGCACAAAAGAGGGAAAGGCTCTCCGACAGGAAATTATGGTTTCAACCATAATGTTTGTTTACTAATATTGTAAAGTAAACAACTTTCATGTCCGTGTGGCTGGAGTGCTTAGTTTGTCTTGTCCTGGTCAGATATAGCAGTATTAAGCCATTCTGAGCTGAATAAGCTCAAAACGCTCGGAAAACCGCTTATTCACCGAATTGAGCTTGCATACAGTGCACAAAAGAGGGAAAGGCTCTCCGACAGGAAATTATGGTTTCAACCATAATGTTTGTTTACTAATATTGTAAAGTAAACAACTTTCATGTCCGTGTGGCTGAGTGCTTAGTTTGTCTTGTCCTGGTCAGATATAGCAGTATTAAGCATTCTGAGCTGAATAAGCCTCAAACGCTGGAAAACCGCTTATTCACCGAATGAGCTTGCATACAGTGCACAAAAGAGGGAAAGGCTCTCCCGACAGGAAATTATGGTTTCAACCAATAATGTTTGTTTACTTAATATTGTAAAGTAAACAACTTTCATGTCCGTGTGGCTGAGTGCTTAGTTTGTCTTGTCCTGGTCAGATATAGCAGTATTAAGCCATTCTGAGCTGAATAAGCCTCAAAACGCTGGGAAAACCGCTTATTCACGAATGAGCTTGCATACAGTGCACAAAAGAGGGAAAGGCTCTCCGACAGGAAATTATGGTTTCAACCATAATGTTTGTTTATTATAATAGAAATTAAAACTTTCATGTCCGTGTGGCTGAGTGCTTAGTTTGTCTTGTCCTGGTCAGATATAGCAGTATTAAGCCATTCTGAGCTGAATAAGCCTCAAAACGCTGGGAAAACCGCTTATTCACACTCTCAGATTGCATACAGTGCACAAAAGAGGGAAAGGCTCTCCCGACAGGAAATTATGGTTTCAACCATAATGTTTGTTTACTAATATTGTAAAGTAAACAACTTTCATGTCCGTGTGGCTGAGTGCTTAGTTTGTCTTGTCCTGGTCAGATATAGCAGTATTAAGCCATTCTGAGCTGAATAAGCCTCAAAACGCTGGGAAAACCGCTTATTCACACTCTCATGAGCCATACAGTGCACAAAAGAGGGAAAGGCTCTCCGACAGGAAATTATGGTTTCAACCATAATGTTTGTTTACTAATATTGTAAAGTAAACAACTTTCATGTCCGTGTGGCTGAGTGCTTAGTTTGTCTTGTCCTGGTCAGATATAGCAGTATTAAGCCATTCTGAGCTGAATAAGCCTCAAAACGCTGGGAAAACCGCTTATTCACAATTTGCATACAGTGCACAAAAGAGGGAAAGGCTCTCCCGACAGGAAATTATGGTTTCAACCATAATGTTTGTTTATTATAATAGAAATTAAAACTTTCATGTCCGTGTGGCTGAGTGCTTAGTTTGTCTTGTCCTGGTCAGATATAGCAGTATTAAGCCATTCTGAGCTGAATAAGCCTCAAAACGCTGGGAAAACCGCTTATTCACGAATGATTGCATACAGTGCACAAAAGAGGGAAAGGCTCTCCGACAGGAAATTATGGTTTCAACCATAATGTTTGTTACTAATATTGTAAAGTAAACAACTTTCATGTCCGTGTGGCTGAGTGCTTAGTTTGTCTTGTCCTGGTCAGATATAGCAGTATTAAGCCATTCTGAGCTGAATAAGCCTCAAAACGCTGGGAAAACCGCTTATTCACACTCTCAGATTGCATACAGTGCACAAAAGAGGGAAAGGCTCTCCCGACAGGAAATTATGGTTTCAACCATAATGTTTGTTTTACTATATTGTAAAGTAAACAACTTTCATGTCCGTGTGGCTGAGTGCTTAGTTTGTCTTGTCCTGGTCAGATATAGCAGTATTAAGCCATTCTGAGCTGAATAAGCCTCAAAACGCTGGGAAAACCGCTTATTCACACTCTCAGATTGCATACAGTGCACAAAAAGAGGAAAGGCTCTCCCGACAGGAAATTATGGTTTCAACCATAATGTTTGTTTACTAATATTGTAAAGTAAAAACTTTCATGTCCGTGTGGCTGAGTGCTTAGTTTGTCTTGTCCTGGTCAGATATAGCAGTATTAAGCCATTCTGAGCTGAATAAGCCTCAAAACGCTGGGAAAACCGCTTATTCACCGAATGAGCTTGCATACAGTGCACAAAAGAGGGAAAGGCTCTCCGACAGGAAATTATGGTTTCAACCATAATGTTTGTTTATTATAATAGAAATTAAACTTTCATGTCCGTGTGGCTGAGTGCTTAGTTTGTCTTGTCCTGGTCAGATATAGCAGTATTAAGCCATTCTGAGCTGAATAAGCCTCAAAACGCTGGGAAAACCGCTTATTCACCAGATTGCATACAGTGCACAAAAGAGGGAAAGGCTCTCCCGACAGGAAATTATGGTTTCAACCATAATGTTTGTTTACTAATATTGTAAAGTAAACAACTTTCATGTCCGTGTGGCTGAGTGCTTAGTTTGTCTTGTCCTGGTCAGATATAGCAGTATTAAGCCATTCTGAGCTGAATAAGCCTCAAAACGCTGGGAAAACCGCTTATTCACACTCTCAGATTGCATACAGTGCACAAAAGAGGGAAAGGCTCTCCCGACAGGAAATTATGGTTTCAACCATAATGTTTGTTTATAATTTGTAAAGTAAAAACTTTCATGTCCGTGTGGCTGAGTGCTTAGTTTGTCTTGTCCTGGTCAGATATAGCAGTATTAAGCCATTCTGAGCTGAATAAGCCTCAAAACGCTGGGAAAACCGCTTATTCACAATGAGCTTGCATACAGTGCACAAAAGAGGGAAAGGCTCTCCGACAGGAAATTATGGTTTCAACCATAATTTGTTTATTATAATAGAAATTACAACTTTCATGTCCGTGTGTGGCTGAGTGCTTAGTTTGTCTTGTCCTGGTCAGATATAGCAGTATTAAGCCATTCTGAGCTGAATAAGCCTCAAAACGCTGGAAAACCGCTTATTCACACTCTCAGATTGCATACAGTGCACAAAAGAGGGAAAGGCTCTCCGACAGGAAATTATGGTTTCAACCATAATGTTTGTTTATTATAATAGAAATTAGGAAACTTTCATGTCCGTGTGGCTGAGTGCTTAGTTTGTCTTGTCCTGGTCAGATATAGCAGTATTAAGCCATTCTGAGCTGAATAAGCCTCAAAACGCTCGGAAAACCGCTTATTCACGAATGAGCTTGCATACAGTGCACAAAAGAGGGAAAGGCTCTCCCGACAGGAAATTATGGTTTCAACCATAATGTTTGTTTATTATAATAGAAATTAAAACTTTCATGTCCGTGTGGCTGAGTGCTTAGTTTGTCTTGTCCTGGTCAGATATAGCAGTATTAAGCCATTCTGAGCTGAATAAGCCTCAAAACGCTGGGAAAACCGCTTATTCACACTCTCAGATTGCATACAGTGCACAAAAGAGGGAAAGGCTCTCCGACAGGAAATTATGGTTTCAACCATAATGTTTGTTTACTAATATTGTAAAGTAAACAACTTTCATGTCCGTGTGGCTGAGTGCTTAGTTTGTCTTGTCCTGGTCAGATATAGCAGTATTAAGCCATTCTGAGCTGAATAAGCCTCAAAACGCTGGAAAACCGCTTATTCACACTCTCAGATTGCATACAGTGCACAAAAGAGGGAAAGGCTCTCCGACAGGAAATTATGGTTTCAACCATAATGTTTGTTTATTATAATAGAAATTAGGAAACTTTCATGTCCGTGTGGCTGAGTGCTTAGTTTGTCTTGTCCTGGTCAGATATAGCAGTATTAAGCCATTCTGAGCTGAATAAGCCTCAAAACGCTGGAAAACCGCTTATTCACCTGAGCTTGCATACAGTGCACAAAAGAGGGAAAGGCTCTCCCGACAGGAAATTATGGTTTCAACCATAATGTTTGTTTATTATAATAGAAATTAAAACTTTCATGTCCGTGTGGCTGAGTGCTTAGTTTGTCTTGTCCTGGTCAGATATAGCAGTATTAAGCCATTCTGAGCTGAATAAGCCTCAAAACGCTCGGAAAACCGCTTATTCACCGAATGAGCTTGCATACAGTGCACAAAAGAGGGAAAGGCTCTCCCGACAGGAAATTATGGTTTCAACCATAATGTTTGTTTATTATAATAGAAATTAAAACTTTCATGTCCGTGTGGCTGAGTGCTTAGTTTGTCTTGTCCTGGTCAGATATAGCAGTATTAAGCCATTCTGAGCTGAATAAGCCTCAAAACGCTGGGAAAACCGCTTATTCACACTCTCAGATTGCATACAGTGCACAAAAGAGGGAAAGGCTCTCCCGACAGGAAATTATGGTTTCAACCATAATGTTTGTTTACTAATATTGTAAAGTAAACAACTTTCATGTCCGTGTGGCTGAGTGCTTAGTTTGTCTTGTCCTGGTCAGATATAGCAGTATTAAGCCATTCTGAGCTGAATAAGCCTCAAAACGCTCGGAAAACCGCTTATTCACACTCTCAGATTGCATACAGTGCACAAAAGAGGGAAAGGCTCTCCCGACAGGAAATTATGGTTTCAACCATAATGTTTGTTTATTATAATAGAAATTAAAAACTTTCATGTCCGTGTGGCTGAGTGCTTAGTTTGTCTTGTCCTGGTCAGATATAGCAGTATTAAGCCATTCTGAGCTGAATAAGCCTCAAAACGCTGGAAAACCGCTTATTCACCGAATGAGCTTGCATACAGTGCACAAAAGAGGGAAAGGCTCTCCGACAGGAAATTATGGTTTCAACCATAATGTTTGTTTATTATAATAGAAATTAGGAAACTTTCATGTCCGTGTGGCTGAGTGCTTAGTTTGTCTTGTCCTGGTCAGATATAGCAGTATTAAGCCATTCTGAGCTGAATAAGCCTCAAAACGCTGGAAAACCGCTTATTCACCGAATGAGCTTGCATACAGTGCACAAAAGAGGGAAAGGCTCTCCGACAGGAAATTATGGTTTCAACCATAATGTTTGTTTATTATAATGAAATTAAAACTTTCATGTCCGTGTGGCTGAGTGCTTAGTTTGTCTTGTCCTGGTCAGATATAGCAGTATTAAGCCATTCTGAGCTGAATAAGCCTCAAAACGCTGGAAAACCGCTTATTCACCGAATGAGCTTGCATACAGTGCACAAAAGAGGGAAAGGCTCTCCGACAGGAAATTATGGTTTCAACCATAATGTTTGTTTATTATAATAGAAATTAGGAAACTTTCATGTCCGTGTGGCTGAGTGCTTAGTTTGTCTTGTCCTGGTCAGATATAGCAGTATTAAGCCATTCTGAGCTGAATAAGCCTCAAAACGCTGGGAAAACCGCTTATTCACACTGAGCTTGCATACAGTGCACAAAAGAGGGAAAGGCTCTCCCGACAGGAAATTATGGTTTCAACCATAATGTTTGTTTACTAATATTGTAAAGTAAACAACTTTCATGTCCGTGTGGCTGAGTGCTTAGTTTGTCTTGTCCTGGTCAGATATAGCAGTATTAAGCCATTCTGAGCTGAATAAGCCTCAAAACGCTGGAAAACCGCTTATTCACCGAATGAGCTTGCATACAGTGCACAAAAGAGGGAAAGGCTCTCCGGACAGGAAATTATGGTTTCAACCATAATGTTTGTTTATTATAATAGAAATTAAAACTTTCATGTCCGTGTGGCTGAGTGCTTAGTTTGTCTTGTCCTGGTCAGATATAGCAGTATTAAGCCATTCTGAGCTGAATAAGCCTCAAAACGCTGGAAAACCGCTTATTCATGAGCTTGCATACAGTGCACAAAAGAGGGAAAGGCTCTCCGACAGGAAATTATGGTTTCAACCATAATGTTTGTTTATTATAATAGAAATTAAAAACTTTCATGTCCGTGTGGCTGAGTGCTTAGTTTGTCTTGTCCTGGTCAGATATAGCAGTATTAAGCCATTCTGAGCTGAATAAGCCTCAAAACGCTGGAAAACCGCTTATTCACACTCTCAGATTGCATACAGTGCACAAAAGAGGGAAAGGCTCTCCGGACAGGAAATTATGGTTTCAACCATAATGTTTGTTTACTAATATTGTAAAGTAAACAACTTTCATGTCCGTGTGGCTGAGTGCTTAGTTTGTCTTGTCCTGGTCAGATATAGCAGTATTAAGCCATTCTGAGCTGAATAAGCCTCAAAACGCTGGAAAACCGCTTATTCACACTCTCAGATTGCATACAGTGCACAAAAGAGGGAAAGGCTCTCCGACAGGAAATTATGGTTTCAACCATAATGTTTGTTTACTAATATTGTAAAGTAAACAACTTTCATGTCCGTGTGGCTGAGTGCTTAGTTTGTCTTGTCCTGGTCAGATATAGCAGTATTAAGCCATTCTGAGCTGAATAAGCCTCAAAACGCTGGAAAACCGCTTATTCAGATTGCATACAGTGCACAAAAGAGGGAAAGGCTCTCCGACAGGAAATTATGGTTTCAACCATAATGTTTGTTTACTAATATTGTAAAGTAAACAACTTTCATGTCCGTGTGGCTGAGTGCTTAGTTTGTCTTGTCCTGGTCAGATATAGCAGTATTAAGCCATTCTGAGCTGAATAAGCCTCAAAACGCTGGGAAAACCGCTTATTCACACAGATTGCATACAGTGCACAAAAGAGGGAAAGGCTCTCCGACAGGAAATTATGGTTTCAACCATAATGTTTGTTTACTAATATTGTAAAGTAAACAACTTTCATGTCCGTGTGGCTGAGTGCTTAGTTTGTCTTGTCCTGGTCAGATATAGCAGTATTAAGCCATTCTGAGCTGAATAAGCCTCAAAACGCTGGGAAAACCGCTTATTCACACTCTCAGATTGCATACAGTGCACAAAAGAGGGAAAGGCTCTCCCGACAGGAAATTATGGTTTCAACCATAATGTTTGTTTACTAATATTGTAAAGTAAAACTTTCATGTCCGTGTGGCTGAGTGCTTAGTTTGTCTTGTCCTGGTCAGATATAGCAGTATTAAGCCATTCTGAGCTGAATAAGCCTCAAAACGCTGGGAAAACCGCTTATTCACCTGAGCTTGCATACAGTGCACAAAAGAGGGAAAGGCTCTCCCGACAGGAAATTATGGTTTCAACCATAATGTTTGTTTACTAATATTGTAAAGTAAACAACTTTCATGTCCGTGTGGCTGAGTGCTTAGTTTGTCTTGTCCTGGTCAGATATAGCAGTATTAAGCCATTCTGAGCTGAATAAGCCTCAAAACGCTGGAAAACCGCTTATTCACAATGAGCTTGCATACAGTGCACAAAAGAGGGAAAGGCTCTCCGACAGGAAATTATGGTTTCAACCATAATGTTTGTTTATGAAATTAAAAACTTTCATGTCCGTGTGGCTGAGTGCTTAGTTTGTCTTGTCCTGGTCAGATATAGCAGTATTAAGCCATTCTGAGCTGAATAAGCCTCAAAACGCTGGAAAACCGCTTATTCACCGAATGAGCTTGCATACAGTGCACAAAAGAGGGAAAGGCTCTCCGGACAGGAAATTATGGTTTCAACCATAATGTTTGTTTTATAATAGAAATTAAAACTTTCATGTCCGTGTGGCTGAGTGCTTAGTTTGTCTTGTCCTGGTCAGATATAGCAGTATTAAGCCATTCTGAGCTGAATAAGCCTCAAAACGCTGGAAAACCGCTTATTCACACCTGAGATGCATACAGTGCACAAAAGAGGGAAAGGCTCTCCGACAGGAAATTATGGTTTCAACCATAATGTTTGTTTACTAATATTGTAAAGTAAACACTTTCATGTCCGTGTGGCTGAGTGCTTAGTTTGTCTTGTCCTGGTCAGATATAGCAGTATTAAGCCATTCTGAGCTGAATAAGCCTCAAAACGCTGGAAAACCGCTTATTCACACTCTCAGATTGCATACAGTGCACAAAAGAGGGAAAGGCTCTCCCGACAGGAAATTATGGTTTCAACCATAATGTTTGTTTACTAATATTGTAAAGTAAACAACTTTCATGTCCGTGTGGCTGAGTGCTTAGTTTGTCTTGTCCTGGTCAGATATAGCAGTATTAAGCCATTCTGAGCTGAATAAGCCTCAAAACGCTGGGAAAACCGCTTATTCACACTCTCAGATTGCATACAGTGCACAAAAGAGGGAAAGGCTCTCCCGACAGGAAATTATGGTTTCAACCATAATGTTTGTTTACTAATATTGTAAAGTAAACAACTTTCATGTCCGTGTGGCTGAGTGCTTAGTTTGTCTTGTCCTGGTCAGATATAGCAGTATTAAGCCATTCTGAGCTGAATAAGCCTCAAAACGCTGGAAAACCGCTTATTCACAATCTCAGATTGCATACAGTGCACAAAAGAGGGAAAGGCTCTCCCGACAGGAAATTATGGTTTCAACCATAATGTTTGTTTACTAAATAGTAAATAAAAACTTTCATGTCCGTGTGGCTGAGTGCTTAGTTTGTCTTGTCCTGGTCAGATATAGCAGTATTAAGCCATTCTGAGCTGAATAAGCCTCAAAACGCTGGGAAAACCGCTTATTCACACTCTCAGATTGCATACAGTGCACAAAAGAGGGAAAGGCTCTCCGACAGGAAATTATGGTTTCAACCATAATGTTTGTTTACTAATATTGTAAAGTAAACAACTTTCATGTCCGTGTGGCTGAGTGCTTAGTTTGTCTTGTCCTGGTCAGATATAGCAGTATTAAGCCATTCTGAGCTGAATAAGCCTCAAAACGCTGGGAAAACCGCTTATTCACCGGATTGCATACAGTGCACAAAAGAGGGAAAGGCTCTCCCCGACAGGAAATTATGGTTTCAACCATAATGTTTGTTTATAATATTGAAAGTAAAAACTTTCATGTCCGTGTGGCTGAGTGCTTAGTTTGTCTTGTCCTGGTCAGATATAGCAGTATTAAGCCATTCTGAGCTGAATAAGCCTCAAAACGCTGGAAAACCGCTTATTCACCGAATGAGCTTGCATACAGTGCACAAAAGAGGGAAAGGCTCTCCGACAGGAAATTATGGTTTCAACCATAATGTTTGTTTATTATAGAAATTAAACTTTCATGTCCGTGTGGCTGAGTGCTTAGTTTGTCTTGTCCTGGTCAGATATGCAGTATTAAGCCATTCTGAGCTGAATAAGCCTCAAAACGCTGGAAAACCGCTTATTCACACTCTCAGATTGCATACAGTGCACAAAAGAGGGAAAGGCTCTCCGACAGGAAATTATGGTTTCAACCATAATGTTTGTTTAGAAAGTAAAACTTTCATGTCCGTGTGGCTGAGTGCTTAGTTTGTCTTGTCCTGGTCAGATATAGCAGTATTAAGCCATTCTGAGCTGAATAAGCCTCAAAACGCTGGGAAAACCGCTTATTCACACTCTGAGCTTGCATACAGTGCACAAAAGAGGGAAAGGCTCTCGGACAGGAAATTATGGTTTCAACCATAATGTTTGTTTACTAATTTGTTTTTCATGTCCGTGTGGCTGAGTGCTTAGTTTGTCTTGTCCTGGTCAGATATAGCAGTATTAAGCCATTCTGAGCTGAATAAGCCTCAAAACGCCTCGGAAAACCGCTTATTCACCTCGAATGAGCTTGCATACAGTGCACAAAAGAGGGAAAGGCTCTCCCGACAGGAAATTATGGTTTCAACCATAATGTTTGTTTATTATAATAGAAATTAGGAAAACTTTCATGTCCGTGTGGCTGAGTGCTTAGTTTGTCTTGTCCTGGTCAGATATAGCAGTATTAAGCCATTCTGAGCTGAATAAGCCTCAAAACGCTGGGAAAACCGCTTATTCACACTCTCAGATTGCATACAGTGCACAAAAGAGGGAAAAGGCTCTCCCGACAGGAAATTATGGTTTCAACCATAATGTTTGTTTACTAATATTGTAAAGTAAACAACTTTCATGTCCGTGTGGCTGAGTGCTTAGGTTTGTCTTGTCCTGGTCAGATATAGCAGTATTAAGCCATTCTGAGCTGAATAAGCCTCAAAACGCTCGGAAAACCGCTTATTCACCGAATTGAGCTTGCATACAGTGCACAAAAGAGGGAAAGGCTCTCCCGGACAGGAAATTATGGTTTCAACCATAATGTTTGTTTATATAATAGAAATTAGGAAACTTTCATGTCCGTGTGGCTGAGTGCTTAGTTTGTCTTGTCCTGGTCAGATATAGCAGTATTAAGCCATTCTGAGCTGAATAAGCCTCAAAACGCTGGGAAAACCGCTTATTCCACTCGAATGAGACTTGCATACCAGTGCACAAAAGAGGGAAAGGCTCTCCCGGACAGGAAATTATGGTTTCAACCATAATGTTTGTTTATTATATAGAAATTAGGAAACTTTCATGTCCGTGTGGCTGAGTGCTTAGTTTGTCTTGTCCTGGTCAGATATAGCAGTATTAAGCCATTCTGAGCTGAATAAGCCTCAAAACGCTGGGAAAACCGCTTATTCACACCGAATGAGCTTGCATACAGTGCACAAAAGAGGGAAAGGCTCTCCCGACAGGAAATTATGGTTTCAACCATAATGTTTGTTTACTAATAATAGAAATAGGTAAACACTTTCATGTCCGTGTGGCTGAGTGCTTAGTTTTGTCTTGTCCTGGTCAGATATAGCAGTATTAAGCCATTCTGAGCTGAATAAGCCTCAAAACGCTGGGGAAAACCGCTTATTCACCACTCTCAGACTTGCATACAGTGCACAAAAGAGGGAAAGGCTCTCCCGGACAGGAAATTATGGTTTTCAACCAATAATGTTTGTTTATATAATAGTAAATTAGACAACTTTCATGTCCGTGTGGCTGAGTGCTTAGTTTGTCTTGTCCTGGTCAGATATAGCAGTATTAAGCCATTCTGAGCTGAATAAGCCTCAAAACGCTGGGAAAACCGCTTATTCACCTCTCAGATTGCATACAGTGCACAAAAGAGGGAAAGGCTCTCCGACAGGAAATTATGGTTTCAACCATAATGTTTGTTTACTATAATAGTAAAGTAAGAAACTTTTCATGTCCGTGTGGCTGAGTGCTTAGTTTTGTCTTGTCCTGGTCAGATATAGCAGTATTAAGCCATTCTGAGCTGAATAAGCCTCAAAACGCTCGGAAAACCGCTTATTCACACTCGAATGAGCTTGCATACAGTGCACAAAAGAGGGAAAGGCTCTCCCGACAGGAAATTATGGTTTCAACCATAATGTTTGTTTTACTAATATTGTAAAGTAAACAACTTTCATGTCCGTGTGGCTGAGTGCTTAGTTTGTCTTGTCCTGGTCAGATATAGCAGTATTAAGCCATTCTGGAGCTGAATAAGCCTCAAAACGCTGGGAAAACCGCTTATTCACCGATCTGCAGATTGCATACAGTGCACAAAAGAGGGAAAGGCTCTCCCGACAGGAAATTATGGTTTCAACCATAAATGTTTGTTTATTATAATAGTAAATTAGGAACACTTTCATGTCCGTGTGGCTGAGTGCTTAGTTTGTCTTGTCCTGGTCAGATATAGCAGTATTAAGCCATTCTGAGCTGAATAAGCCTCAAAACGCTCGGAAAACCGCTTATTCACCGAATGAGCTTGCATACAGTGCACAAAAAGAGGGAAAGGCTCTCCCGGACAGGAAATTATGGTTTCAACCATAATGTTTGTTTATTATAATAGAAATTAGGAAACTTTCATGTCCGTGTGGCTGAGTGCTTAGTTTGTCTTGTCCTGGTCAGATATAGCAGTATTAAGCCATTCTGAGCTGAATAAGCCTCAAAACGCTGGGAAAACCGCTTATTCACACTCATCAGAGCTTGCATACAGTGCACAAAAGAGGGAAAGGCTCTCCCGACAGGAAATTATGGTTTCAACCATAATGTTTGTTTACTTAATAATTGTAAAGTAAACAACTTTCATGTCCGTGTGGCTGAGTGCTTAGTTTGTCTTGTCCTGGTCAGATATAGCAGTATTAAGCCATTCTGAGCTGAATAAGCCTCAAAACGCTGGGAAAAACCGCTTATTCACACTCTCAGATTGCATACAGTGCACAAAAGAGGGAAAGGCTCTCCCGACAGGAAATTATGGTTTCAACCATAATGTTTGTTTACTAATATTGTAAAGTAAACAACTTTCATGTCCGTGTGGCTGAGTGCTTAGTTTGTCTTGTCCTGGTCAGATATAGCAGTATTAAGCCATTCTGAGCTGAATAAGCCTCAAAACGCTCGGGAAAACCGCTTATTCACACGTCAATGAGCTTGCATACAGTGCACAAAAGAGGGAAAGGCTCTCCCGACAGGAAATTATGGTTTCAACCATAATGTTTGTTTACTAATATTGTAAAGTAAACAACTTTCATGTCCGTGTGGCTGAGTGCTTAGTTTGTCTTGTCCTGGTCAGATATAGCAGTATTAAGCCATTCTGAGCTGAATAAGCCTCAAAACGCTCGGAAAACCGCTTATTCACCGAATGAGCTTGCATACAGTGCACAAAAGAGGGAAAGGCTCTCCCGACAGGAAATTATGGTTTCAACCATAATGTTTGTTTATTATAATAGAAATTAGGAAACTTTCATGTCCGTGTGGCTGAGTGCTTAGTTTGTCTTGTCCTGGTCAGATATAGCAGTATTAAGCCATTCTGAGCTGAATAAGCCTCAAAACGCTGGGAAAACCGCTTATTCACCGAATGAGCTTGCATACAGTGCACAAAAGAGGGAAAGGCTCTCCCGACAGGAAATTATGGTTTCAACCATAATGTTTGTTTATTATAATAGAAATTAGGAAACTTTCATGTCCGTGTGGCTGAGTGCTTAGTTTGTCTTGTCCTGGTCAGATATAGCAGTATTAAGCCATTCTGAGCTGAATAAGCCTCAAAACGCTGGGAAAACCGCTTATTCACACTCTCAGATTGCATACAGTGCACAAAAGAGGGAAAGGCTCTCCCGACAGGAAATTATGGTTTCAACCATAATGTTTGTTTACTAATATTGTAAAGTAAACAACTTTCATGTCCGTGTGGCTGAGTGCTTAGTTTGTCTTGTCCTGGTCAGATATAGCAGTATTAAGCCATTCTGAGCTGAATAAGCCTCAAAACGCTCGGAAAACCGCTTATTCACCGAATGAGCTTGCATACAGTGCACAAAAGAGGGAAAGGCTCTCCGGACAGGAAATTATGGTTTCAACCATAATGTTTGTTTATTATAATAGAAATTAGGAAACTTTCATGTCCGTGTGGCTGAGTGCTTAGTTTGTCTTGTCCTGGTCAGATATAGCAGTATTAAGCCATTCTGAGCTGAATAAGCCTCAAAACGCTCGGAAAACCGCTTATTCACCGAATGAGCTTGCATACAGTGCACAAAAGAGGGAAAGGCTCTCCGGACAGGAAATTATGGTTTCAACCATAATGTTTGTTTATTATAATAGAAATTAGGAAACTTTCATGTCCGTGTGGCTGAGTGCTTAGTTTGTCTTGTCCTGGTCAGATATAGCAGTATTAAGCCATTCTGAGCTGAATAAGCCTCAAAACGCTCGGAAAACCGCTTATTCACACTCTCAGATTGCATACAGTGCACAAAAGAGGGAAAGGCTCTCCCGACAGGAAATTATGGTTTCAACCATAATGTTTGTTTACTAATATTGTAAAGTAAACAACTTTCATGTCCGTGTGGCTGAGTGCTTAGTTTGTCTTGTCCTGGTCAGATATAGCAGTATTAAGCCATTCTGAGCTGAATAAGCCTCAAAACGCTCGGAAAACCGCTTATTCACCGAATGAGCTTGCATACAGTGCACAAAAGAGGGAAAGGCTCTCCGGACAGGAAATTATGGTTTCAACCATAATGTTTGTTTATTATAATAGAAATTAGGAAACTTTCATGTCCGTGTGGCTGAGTGCTTAGTTTGTCTTGTCCTGGTCAGATATAGCAGTATTAAGCCATTCTGAGCTGAATAAGCCTCAAAACGCTCGGAAAACCGCTTATTCACCGAATGAGCTTGCATACAGTGCACAAAAGAGGGAAAGGCTCTCCGGACAGGAAATTATGGTTTCAACCATAATGTTTGTTTATTATAATAGAAATTAGGAAACTTTCATGTCCGTGTGGCTGAGTGCTTAGTTTGTCTTGTCCTGGTCAGATATAGCAGTATTAAGCCATTCTGAGCTGAATAAGCCTCAAAACGCTCGGAAAACCGCTTATTCACCGAATGAGCTTGCATACAGTGCACAAAAGAGGGAAAGGCTC
Source organism: Lates calcarifer (assembly GCF_001640805.2). Classification (NCBI taxonomy): domain Eukaryota; kingdom Metazoa; phylum Chordata; class Actinopteri; family Centropomidae; genus Lates; species Lates calcarifer. The sequence goes on from NW_026118039.1 coordinate 26,324, forward strand.
TCCGGACAGGAAATTATGGTTTCAACCATAATGTTTGTTTATTATAATAGAAATTAGGAAACTTTCATGTCCGTGTGGCTGAGTGCTTAGTTTGTCTTGTCCTGGTCAGATATAGCAGTATTAAGCCATTCTGAGCTGAATAAGCCTCAAAACGCTGGGAAAACCGCTTATTCACCGAATGAGCTTGCATACAGTGCACAAAAGAGGGAAAGGCTCTCCGGACAGGAAATTATGGTTTCAACCATAATGTTTGTTTATTATAATAGAAATTAGGAAACTTTCATGTCCGTGTGGCTGAGTGCTTAGTTTGTCTTGTCCTGGTCAGATATAGCAGTATTAAGCCATTCTGAGCTGAATAAGCCTCAAAACGCTGGGAAAACCGCTTATTCACACTCTCAGATTGCATACAGTGCACAAAAGAGGGAAAGGCTCTCCCGACAGGAAATTATGGTTTCAACCATAATGTTTGTTTATTATAATATGTAAAGTAAACAACTTTCATGTCCGTGTGGCTGAGTGCTTAGTTTGTCTTGTCCTGGTCAGATATAGCAGTATTAAGCCATTCTGAGCTGAATAAGCCTCAAAACGCTCGGAAAACCGCTTATTCACCGAATGAGCTTGCATACAGTGCACAAAAGAGGGAAAGGCTCTCCCGGACAGGAAATTATGGTTTCAACCATAATGTTTGTTTATTAATAATAGTAAATTAGGAAACTTTCATGTCCGTGTGGCTGAGTGCTTAGTTTGTCTTGTCCTGGTCAGATATAGCAGTATTAAGCCATTCTGAGCTGAATAAGCCTCAAAACGCTGGAAAACCGCTTATTCACACTCTCAGATTGCATACAGTGCACAAAAGAGGGAAAGGCTCTCCCGACAGGAAATTATGGTTTCAACCATAATGTTTGTTTACTAATATTGTAAAGTAAACAACTTTCATGTCCGTGTGGCTGAGTGCTTAGTTTGTCTTGTCCTGGTCAGATATAGCAGTATTAAGCCATTCTGAGCTGAATAAGCCTCAAAACGCTGGGAAAACCGCTTATTCACGAATCTGCAGCTTGCATACAGTGCACAAAAGAGGGAAAGGCTCTCCGGACAGGAAATTATGGTTTCAACCATAATGTTTGTTTATTATAATATGTAAAGTAGACAACTTTCATGTCCGTGTGGCTGAGTGCTTAGTTTGTCTTGTCCTGGTCAGATATAGCAGTATTAAGCCATTCTGAGCTGAATAAGCCTCAAAACGCTCGGAAAACCGCTTATTCACCGAATGAGCTTGCATACAGTGCACAAAAGAGGGAAAGGCTCTCCGGACAGGAAATTATGGTTTCAACCATAATGTTTGTTTATTATAATAGTAAATTAGGAAACTTTCATGTCCGTGTGGCTGAGTGCTTAGTTTGTCTTGTCCTGGTCAGATATAGCAGTATTAAGCCATTCTGAGCTGAATAAGCCTCAAAACGCTCGGAAAACCGCTTATTCACCGAATGAGCTTGCATACAGTGCACAAAAGAGGGAAAGGCTCTCCGGACAGGAAATTATGGTTTCAACCATAATGTTTGTTTATTATAATATGAAATTAGGAAACTTTCATGTCCGTGTGGCTGAGTGCTTAGTTTGTCTTGTCCTGGTCAGATATAGCAGTATTAAGCCATTCTGAGCTGAATAAGCCTCAAAACGCTCGGAAAACCGCTTATTCACCGAATGAGCTTGCATACAGTGCACAAAAGAGGGAAAGGCTCTCCGGACAGGAAATTATGGTTTCAACCATAATGTTTGTTTATTATAATAGAAATTAGGAAACTTTCATGTCCGTGTGGCTGAGTGCTTAGTTTGTCTTGTCCTGGTCAGATATAGCAGTATTAAGCCATTCTGAGCTGAATAAGCCTCAAAACGCTGGGAAAACCGCTTATTCACCGAATGAGCTTGCATACAGTGCACAAAAGAGGGAAAGGCTCTCCCGACAGGAAATTATGGTTTCAACCATAATGTTTGTTTACTAATATGTAAATTAAGAAACTTTCATGTCCGTGTGGCTGAGTGCTTAGTTTGTCTTGTCCTGGTCAGATATAGCAGTATTAAGCCATTCTGAGCTGAATAAGCCTCAAAACGCTCGGAAAACCGCTTATTCACCGAATGAGCTTGCATACAGTGCACAAAAGAGGGAAAGGCTCTCCGGACAGGAAATTATGGTTTCAACCATAATGTTTGTTTATTATAATAGAAATTAGGAAACTTTCATGTCCGTGTGGCTGAGTGCTTAGTTTGTCTTGTCCTGGTCAGATATAGCAGTATTAAGCCATTCTGAGCTGAATAAGCCTCAAAACGCTCGGAAAACCGCTTATTCACACTCTCAGATTGCATACAGTGCACAAAAGAGGGAAAGGCTCTCCCGACAGGAAATTATGGTTTCAACCATAATGTTTGTTTACTAATATTGTAAAGTAAACAACTTTCATGTCCGTGTGGCTGAGTGCTTAGTTTGTCTTGTCCTGGTCAGATATAGCAGTATTAAGCCATTCTGAGCTGAATAAGCCTCAAAACGCTCGGAAAACCGCTTATTCACACTCTCAGACTTGCATACAGTGCACAAAAGAGGGAAAGGCTCTCCCGACAGGAAATTATGGTTTCAACCATAATGTTTGTTTATTAATATATGTAAATTAGGAAACTTTCATGTCCGTGTGGCTGAGTGCTTAGTTTGTCTTGTCCTGGTCAGATATAGCAGTATTAAGCCATTCTGAGCTGAATAAGCCTCAAAACGCTCGGAAAACCGCTTATTCACCGAATGAGCTTGCATACAGTGCACAAAAGAGGGAAAGGCTCTCCCGACAGGAAATTATGGTTTCAACCATAATGTTTGTTTACTAATATTGTAAAGTAAACAACTTTCATGTCCGTGTGGCTGAGTGCTTAGTTTGTCTTGTCCTGGTCAGATATAGCAGTATTAAGCCATTCTGAGCTGAATAAGCCTCAAAACGCTCGGGAAAACCGCTTATTCACCGAATGAGCTTGCATACAGTGCACAAAAGAGGGAAAGGCTCTCCGGACAGGAAATTATGGTTTCAACCATAATGTTTGTTTATTATATAGTAAATTAGGAAACTTTCATGTCCGTGTGGCTGAGTGCTTAGTTTGTCTTGTCCTGGTCAGATATAGCAGTATTAAGCCATTCTGAGCTGAATAAGCCTCAAAACGCTCGGAAAACCGCTTATTCACCGAATGAGCTTGCATACAGTGCACAAAAGAGGGAAAGGCTCTCCGGACAGGAAATTATGGTTTCAACCATAATGTTTGTTTATTATAATAGAAATTAGGAAACTTTCATGTCCGTGTGGCTGAGTGCTTAGTTTGTCTTGTCCTGGTCAGATATAGCAGTATTAAGCCATTCTGAGCTGAATAAGCCTCAAAACGCTGGGAAAACCGCTTATTCACCGAACTGAGCTTGCATACAGTGCACAAAAGAGGGAAAGGCTCTCCGGACAGGAAATTATGGTTTCAACCATAATGTTTGTTTATTATAATATGAAATTAGGACAACTTTCATGTCCGTGTGGCTGAGTGCTTAGTTTGTCTTGTCCTGGTCAGATATAGCAGTATTAAGCCATTCTGAGCTGAATAAGCCTCAAAACGCTCGGAAAACCGCTTATTCACCGAATGAGCTTGCATACAGTGCACAAAAGAGGGAAAGGCTCTCCGGACAGGAAATTATGGTTTCAACCATAATGTTTGTTTATTATAATAGAAATTAGGAAACTTTCATGTCCGTGTGGCTGAGTGCTTAGTTTGTCTTGTCCTGGTCAGATATAGCAGTATTAAGCCATTCTGAGCTGAATAAGCCTCAAAACGCTCGGAAAACCGCTTATTCACCGAATGAGCTTGCATACAGTGCACAAAAGAGGGAAAGGCTCTCCCGACAGGAAATTATGGTTTCAACCATAATGTTTGTTTATTATAATAGTAAATTAGAAACTTTCATGTCCGTGTGGCTGAGTGCTTAGTTTGTCTTGTCCTGGTCAGATATAGCAGTATTAAGCCATTCTGAGCTGAATAAGCCTCAAAACGCTCGGGAAAACCGCTTATTCACCGACTCGAGACTTGCATACAGTGCACAAAAGAGGGAAAGGCTCTCCCGACAGGAAATTATGGTTTCAACCATAATGTTTGTTTACTAATATTGTAAAGTAAACAACTTTCATGTCCGTGTGGCTGAGTGCTTAGTTTGTCTTGTCCTGGTCAGATATAGCAGTATTAAGCCATTCTGAGCTGAATAAGCCTCAAAACGCTCGGAAAACCGCTTATTCACCGAATGAGCTTGCATACAGTGCACAAAAGAGGGAAAGGCTCTCCGGACAGGAAATTATGGTTTCAACCATAATGTTTGTTTATTATAATAGAAATTAGGAAACTTTCATGTCCGTGTGGCTGAGTGCTTAGTTTGTCTTGTCCTGGTCAGATATAGCAGTATTAAGCCATTCTGAGCTGAATAAGCCTCAAAACGCTCGGAAAACCGCTTATTCACACTCTCAGACTTGCATACAGTGCACAAAAGAGGGAAAGGCTCTCCCGACAGGAAATTATGGTTTCAACCATAATGTTTGTTTACTAATATTGTAAAGTAAACAACTTTCATGTCCGTGTGGCTGAGTGCTTAGTTTGTCTTGTCCTGGTCAGATATAGCAGTATTAAGCCATTCTGAGCTGAATAAGCCTCAAAACGCTCGGAAAACCGCTTATTCACACTCTCAGATTGCATACAGTGCACAAAAGAGGGAAAGGCTCTCCCGACAGGAAATTATGGTTTCAACCATAATGTTTGTTTACTAATATTGTAAAGTAAACAACTTTCATGTCCGTGTGGCTGAGTGCTTAGTTTGTCTTGTCCTGGTCAGATATAGCAGTATTAAGCCATTCTGAGCTGAATAAGCCTCAAAACGCTCGGAAAACCGCTTATTCACCGAATGAGCTTGCATACAGTGCACAAAAGAGGGAAAGGCTCTCCGGACAGGAAATTATGGTTTCAACCATAATGTTTGTTTATTATAATAGAAATTAGGAAACTTTCATGTCCGTGTGGCTGAGTGCTTAGTTTGTCTTGTCCTGGTCAGATATAGCAGTATTAAGCCATTCTGAGCTGAATAAGCCTCAAAACGCTCGGAAAACCGCTTATTCACCGAATGAGCTTGCATACAGTGCACAAAAGAGGGAAAGGCTCTCCGGACAGGAAATTATGGTTTCAACCATAATGTTTGTTTATTATAATAGAAATTAGGAAACTTTCATGTCCGTGTGGCTGAGTGCTTAGTTTGTCTTGTCCTGGTCAGATATAGCAGTATTAAGCCATTCTGAGCTGAATAAGCCTCAAAACGCTCGGAAAACCGCTTATTCACACTCTGAGACTTGCATACAGTGCACAAAAGAGGGAAAGGCTCTCCCGACAGGAAATTATGGTTTCAACCATAATGTTTGTTTACTAATATTGTAAAGTAAACAACTTTCATGTCCGTGTGGCTGAGTGCTTAGTTTGTCTTGTCCTGGTCAGATATAGCAGTATTAAGCCATTCTGAGCTGAATAAGCCTCAAAACGCTCGGAAAACCGCTTATTCACCGAATGAGCTTGCATACAGTGCACAAAAGAGGGAAAGGCTCTCCGGACAGGAAATTATGGTTTCAACCATAATGTTTGTTTATTATAATAGAAATTAGGAAACTTTCATGTCCGTGTGGCTGAGTGCTTAGTTTGTCTTGTCCTGGTCAGATATAGCAGTATTAAGCCATTCTGAGCTGAATAAGCCTCAAAACGCTCGGAAAACCGCTTATTCACCGAATGAGCTTGCATACAGTGCACAAAAGAGGGAAAGGCTCTCCGGACAGGAAATTATGGTTTCAACCATAATGTTTGTTTACTAATATGTAAATTAGAACAACTTTCATGTCCGTGTGGCTGAGTGCTTAGTTTGTCTTGTCCTGGTCAGATATAGCAGTATTAAGCCATTCTGAGCTGAATAAGCCTCAAAACGCTCGGAAAACCGCTTATTCACCGAATGAGCTTGCATACAGTGCACAAAAGAGGGAAAGGCTCTCCCGACAGGAAATTATGGTTTCAACCATAATGTTTGTTTATTATAATAGAAATTAGGAAACTTTCATGTCCGTGTGGCTGAGTGCTTAGTTTGTCTTGTCCTGGTCAGATATAGCAGTATTAAGCCATTCTGAGCTGAATAAGCCTCAAAACGCTCGGAAAACCGCTTATTCACCGAATGAGCTTGCATACAGTGCACAAAAGAGGGAAAGGCTCTCCCGGACAGGAAATTATGGTTTCAACCATAATGTTTGTTTATTATAATAGAAATTAGGAAACTTTCATGTCCGTGTGGCTGAGTGCTTAGTTTGTCTTGTCCTGGTCAGATATAGCAGTATTAAGCCATTCTGAGCTGAATAAGCCTCAAAACGCTGGGAAAACCGCTTATTCACACTCTCAGACTTGCATACAGTGCACAAAAGAGGGAAAGGCTCTCCCGACAGGAAATTATGGTTTCAACCATAATGTTTGTTTACTAATATTGTAAAGTAAACAACTTTCATGTCCGTGTGGCTGAGTGCTTAGTTTGTCTTGTCCTGGTCAGATATAGCAGTATTAAGCCATTCTGAGCTGAATAAGCCTCAAAACGCTCGGAAAACCGCTTATTCACCGAATGAGCTTGCATACAGTGCACAAAAGAGGGAAAGGCTCTCCGGACAGGAAATTATGGTTTCAACCATAATGTTTGTTTATTATAATAGAAATTAGGAAACTTTCATGTCCGTGTGGCTGAGTGCTTAGTTTGTCTTGTCCTGGTCAGATATAGCAGTATTAAGCCATTCTGAGCTGAATAAGCCTCAAAACGCTGGGAAAACCGCTTATTCACACTCTCAGATTGCATACAGTGCACAAAAGAGGGAAAGGCTCTCCCGACAGGAAATTATGGTTTCAACCATAATGTTTGTTTACTAATATTGTAAAGTAAACAACTTTCATGTCCGTGTGGCTGAGTGCTTAGTTTGTCTTGTCCTGGTCAGATATAGCAGTATTAAGCCATTCTGAGCTGAATAAGCCTCAAAACGCTCGGAAAACCGCTTATTCACCGAATGAGCTTGCATACAGTGCACAAAAGAGGGAAAGGCTCTCCCGACAGGAAATTATGGTTTCAACCATAATGTTTGTTTATTATAATAGTAAATTAGGAAACTTTCATGTCCGTGTGGCTGAGTGCTTAGTTTGTCTTGTCCTGGTCAGATATAGCAGTATTAAGCCATTCTGAGCTGAATAAGCCTCAAAACGCTCGGAAAACCGCTTATTCACCGAATGAGCTTGCATACAGTGCACAAAAGAGGGAAAGGCTCTCCGGACAGGAAATTATGGTTTCAACCATAATGTTTGTTTATTATAATAGAAATTAGGAAACTTTCATGTCCGTGTGGCTGAGTGCTTAGTTTGTCTTGTCCTGGTCAGATATAGCAGTATTAAGCCATTCTGAGCTGAATAAGCCTCAAAACGCTCGGGAAAACCGCTTATTCACCGAATGAGCTTGCATACAGTGCACAAAAGAGGGAAAGGCTCTCCCGGACAGGAAATTATGGTTTCAACCATAATGTTTGTTTATTATAATAGAAATTAGGAAACTTTCATGTCCGTGTGGCTGAGTGCTTAGTTTGTCTTGTCCTGGTCAGATATAGCAGTATTAAGCCATTCTGAGCTGAATAAGCCTCAAAACGCTCGGAAAACCGCTTATTCACCGAATGAGCTTGCATACAGTGCACAAAAGAGGGAAAGGCTCTCCGGACAGGAAATTATGGTTTCAACCATAATGTTTGTTTATTATAATATGTAAATTAGGACAACTTTCATGTCCGTGTGGCTGAGTGCTTAGTTTGTCTTGTCCTGGTCAGATATAGCAGTATTAAGCCATTCTGAGCTGAATAAGCCTCAAAACGCTCGGAAAACCGCTTATTCACCGAATGAGCTTGCATACAGTGCACAAAAGAGGGAAAGGCTCTCCGGACAGGAAATTATGGTTTCAACCATAATGTTTGTTTATTATAATAGAAATTAGGAAACTTTCATGTCCGTGTGGCTGAGTGCTTAGTTTGTCTTGTCCTGGTCAGATATAGCAGTATTAAGCCATTCTGAGCTGAATAAGCCTCAAAACGCTCGGAAAACCGCTTATTCACCGAATGAGCTTGCATACAGTGCACAAAAGAGGGAAAGGCTCTCCCGGACAGGAAATTATGGTTTCAACCATAATGTTTGTTTATTATAATAGAAATTAGGAAACTTTCATGTCCGTGTGGCTGAGTGCTTAGTTTGTCTTGTCCTGGTCAGATATAGCAGTATTAAGCCATTCTGAGCTGAATAAGCCTCAAAACGCTGGGAAAACCGCTTATTCACACTCTCAGATTGCATACAGTGCACAAAAGAGGGAAAGGCTCTCCCGACAGGAAATTATGGTTTCAACCATAATGTTTGTTTACTAATATTGTAAAGTAAACAACTTTCATGTCCGTGTGGCTGAGTGCTTAGTTTGTCTTGTCCTGGTCAGATATAGCAGTATTAAGCCATTCTGAGCTGAATAAGCCTCAAAACGCTCGGAAAACCGCTTATTCACCGAATGAGCTTGCATACAGTGCACAAAAGAGGGAAAGGCTCTCCGGACAGGAAATTATGGTTTCAACCATAATGTTTGTTTATTATAATAGAAATTAGGAAACTTTCATGTCCGTGTGGCTGAGTGCTTAGTTTGTCTTGTCCTGGTCAGATATAGCAGTATTAAGCCATTCTGAGCTGAATAAGCCTCAAAACGCTCGGAAAACCGCTTATTCACCGAATGAGCTTGCATACAGTGCACAAAAGAGGGAAAGGCTCTCCGGACAGGAAATTATGGTTTCAACCATAATGTTTGTTTACTAATATTGTAAAGTAAACAACTTTCATGTCCGTGTGGCTGAGTGCTTAGTTTGTCTTGTCCTGGTCAGATATAGCAGTATTAAGCCATTCTGAGCTGAATAAGCCTCAAAACGCTCGGAAAACCGCTTATTCACCGAATGAGCTTGCATACAGTGCACAAAAGAGGGAAAGGCTCTCCGGACAGGAAATTATGGTTTCAACCATAATGTTTGTTTATTATAATAGAAATTAGGAAACTTTCATGTCCGTGTGGCTGAGTGCTTAGTTTGTCTTGTCCTGGTCAGATATAGCAGTATTAAGCCATTCTGAGCTGAATAAGCCTCAAAACGCTCGGAAAACCGCTTATTCACCGAATGAGCTTGCATACAGTGCACAAAAGAGGGAAAGGCTCTCCGGACAGGAAATTATGGTTTCAACCATAATGTTTGTTTATTATAATAGAAATTAGGAAACTTTCATGTCCGTGTGGCTGAGTGCTTAGTTTGTCTTGTCCTGGTCAGATATAGCAGTATTAAGCCATTCTGAGCTGAATAAGCCTCAAAACGCTGGGAAAACCGCTTATTCACACTCTCAGACTTGCATACAGTGCACAAAAGAGGGAAAGGCTCTCCCGACAGGAAATTATGGTTTCAACCATAATGTTTGTTTACTAATATTGTAAAGTAAACAACTTTCATGTCCGTGTGGCTGAGTGCTTAGTTTGTCTTGTCCTGGTCAGATATAGCAGTATTAAGCCATTCTGAGCTGAATAAGCCTCAAAACGCTCGGAAAACCGCTTATTCACCGAATGAGCTTGCATACAGTGCACAAAAGAGGGAAAGGCTCTCCGGACAGGAAATTATGGTTTCAACCATAATGTTTGTTTATTATAATAGAAATTAGGAAACTTTCATGTCCGTGTGGCTGAGTGCTTAGTTTGTCTTGTCCTGGTCAGATATAGCAGTATTAAGCCATTCTGAGCTGAATAAGCCTCAAAACGCTCGGAAAACCGCTTATTCACCGAATGAGCTTGCATACAGTGCACAAAAGAGGGAAAGGCTCTCCGGACAGGAAATTATGGTTTCAACCATAATGTTTGTTTATTATAATAGAAATTAGGAAACTTTCATGTCCGTGTGGCTGAGTGCTTAGTTTGTCTTGTCCTGGTCAGATATAGCAGTATTAAGCCATTCTGAGCTGAATAAGCCTCAAAACGCTCGGAAAACCGCTTATTCACCGAATGAGCTTGCATACAGTGCACAAAAGAGGGAAAGGCTCTCCGGACAGGAAATTATGGTTTCAACCATAATGTTTGTTTACTAATATTGTAAAGTAAACAACTTTCATGTCCGTGTGGCTGAGTGCTTAGTTTGTCTTGTCCTGGTCAGATATAGCAGTATTAAGCCATTCTGAGCTGAATAAGCCTCAAAACGCTCGGAAAACCGCTTATTCACCGAATGAGCTTGCATACAGTGCACAAAAGAGGGAAAGGCTCTCCCGACAGGAAATTATGGTTTCAACCATAATGTTTGTTTACTAATATTGTAAAGTAAACAACTTTCATGTCCGTGTGGCTGAGTGCTTAGTTTGTCTTGTCCTGGTCAGATATAGCAGTATTAAGCCATTCTGAGCTGAATAAGCCTCAAAACGCTGGGAAAACCGCTTATTCACACTCTCAGATTGCATACAGTGCACAAAAGAGGGAAAGGCTCTCCCGACAGGAAATTATGGTTTCAACCATAATGTTTGTTTACTAATATTGTAAAGTAAACAACTTTCATGTCCGTGTGGCTGAGTGCTTAGTTTGTCTTGTCCTGGTCAGATATAGCAGTATTAAGCCATTCTGAGCTGAATAAGCCTCAAAACGCTGGGAAAACCGCTTATTCACCGAATGAGCTTGCATACAGTGCACAAAAGAGGGAAAGGCTCTCCCGACAGGAAATTATGGTTTCAACCATAATGTTTGTTTACTAATATTGTAAAGTAAACAACTTTCATGTCCGTGTGGCTGAGTGCTTAGTTTGTCTTGTCCTGGTCAGATATAGCAGTATTAAGCCATTCTGAGCTGAATAAGCCTCAAAACGCTCGGAAAACCGCTTATTCACCGAATGAGCTTGCATACAGTGCACAAAAGAGGGAAAGGCTCTCCCGACAGGAAATTATGGTTTCAACCATAATGTTTGTTTACTAATATTGTAAAGTAAACAACTTTCATGTCCGTGTGGCTGAGTGCTTAGTTTGTCTTGTCCTGGTCAGATATAGCAGTATTAAGCCATTCTGAGCTGAATAAGCCTCAAAACGCTCGGAAAACCGCTTATTCACCGAATGAGCTTGCATACAGTGCACAAAAGAGGGAAAGGCTCTCCGGACAGGAAATTATGGTTTCAACCATAATGTTTGTTTATTATAATAGTAAATTAGGAAACTTTCATGTCCGTGTGGCTGAGTGCTTAGTTTGTCTTGTCCTGGTCAGATATAGCAGTATTAAGCCATTCTGAGCTGAATAAGCCTCAAAACGCTGGGAAAACCGCTTATTCACACTCTCAGATTGCATACAGTGCACAAAAGAGGGAAAGGCTCTCCCGACAGGAAATTATGGTTTCAACCATAATGTTTGTTTACTAATATTGTAAAGTAAACAACTTTCATGTCCGTGTGGCTGAGTGCTTAGTTTGTCTTGTCCTGGTCAGATATAGCAGTATTAAGCCATTCTGAGCTGAATAAGCCTCAAAACGCTCGGAAAACCGCTTATTCACCGAATGAGCTTGCATACAGTGCACAAAAGAGGGAAAGGCTCTCCGGACAGGAAATTATGGTTTCAACCATAATGTTTGTTTATTATAATAGAAATTAGGAAACTTTCATGTCCGTGTGGCTGAGTGCTTAGTTTGTCTTGTCCTGGTCAGATATAGCAGTATTAAGCCATTCTGAGCTGAATAAGCCTCAAAACGCTCGGAAAACCGCTTATTCACCGAATGAGCTTGCATACAGTGCACAAAAGAGGGAAAGGCTCTCCCGACAGGAAATTATGGTTTCAACCATAATGTTTGTTTATTATAATAGAAATTAGGAAACTTTCATGTCCGTGTGGCTGAGTGCTTAGTTTGTCTTGTCCTGGTCAGATATAGCAGTATTAAGCCATTCTGAGCTGAATAAGCCTCAAAACGCTGGGAAAACCGCTTATTCACACTCTCAGATTGCATACAGTGCACAAAAGAGGGAAAGGCTCTCCCGACAGGAAATTATGGTTTCAACCATAATGTTTGTTTACTAATATTGTAAAGTAAACAACTTTCATGTCCGTGTGGCTGAGTGCTTAGTTTGTCTTGTCCTGGTCAGATATAGCAGTATTAAGCCATTCTGAGCTGAATAAGCCTCAAAACGCTCGGAAAACCGCTTATTCACCGAATGAGCTTGCATACAGTGCACAAAAGAGGGAAAGGCTCTCCGGACAGGAAATTATGGTTTCAACCATAATGTTTGTTTATTATAATAGAAATTAGGAAACTTTCATGTCCGTGTGGCTGAGTGCTTAGTTTGTCTTGTCCTGGTCAGATATAGCAGTATTAAGCCATTCTGAGCTGAATAAGCCTCAAAACGCTCGGAAAACCGCTTATTCACCGAATGAGCTTGCATACAGTGCACAAAAGAGGGAAAGGCTCTCCCGACAGGAAATTATGGTTTCAACCATAATGTTTGTTTACTAATATTGTAAAGTAAACAACTTTCATGTCCGTGTGGCTGAGTGCTTAGTTTGTCTTGTCCTGGTCAGATATAGCAGTATTAAGCCATTCTGAGCTGAATAAGCCTCAAAACGCTCGGAAAACCGCTTATTCACCGAATGAGCTTGCATACAGTGCACAAAAGAGGGAAAGGCTCTCCGGACAGGAAATTATGGTTTCAACCATAATGTTTGTTTATTATAATAGTAAATTAGAAACTTTCATGTCCGTGTGGCTGAGTGCTTAGTTTGTCTTGTCCTGGTCAGATATAGCAGTATTAAGCCATTCTGAGCTGAATAAGCCTCAAAACGCTCGGAAAACCGCTTATTCACCGAATGAGCTTGCATACAGTGCACAAAAGAGGGAAAGGCTCTCCGGACAGGAAATTATGGTTTCAACCATAATGTTTGTTTATTATAATAGAAATTAGGAAACTTTCATGTCCGTGTGGCTGAGTGCTTAGTTTGTCTTGTCCTGGTCAGATATAGCAGTATTAAGCCATTCTGAGCTGAATAAGCCTCAAAACGCTGGGAAAACCGCTTATTCACACTCTCAGATTGCATACAGTGCACAAAAGAGGGAAAGGCTCTCCCGACAGGAAATTATGGTTTCAACCATAATGTTTGTTTACTAATATTGTAAAGTAAACAACTTTCATGTCCGTGTGGCTGAGTGCTTAGTTTGTCTTGTCCTGGTCAGATATAGCAGTATTAAGCCATTCTGAGCTGAATAAGCCTCAAAACGCTCGGAAAACCGCTTATTCACCGAATGAGCTTGCATACAGTGCACAAAAGAGGGAAAGGCTCTCCGGACAGGAAATTATGGTTTCAACCATAATGTTTGTTTATTATAATAGAAATTAGGAAACTTTCATGTCCGTGTGGCTGAGTGCTTAGTTTGTCTTGTCCTGGTCAGATATAGCAGTATTAAGCCATTCTGAGCTGAATAAGCCTCAAAACGCTCGGAAAACCGCTTATTCACACCGAATGAGCTTGCATACAGTGCACAAAAGAGGGAAAGGCTCTCCCGACAGGAAATTATGGTTTCAACCATAATGTTTGTTTACTAATATTGTAAAGTAAGACAACTTTCATGTCCGTGTGGCTGAGTGCTTAGTTTGTCTTGTCCTGGTCAGATATAGCAGTATTAAGCCATTCTGAGCTGAATAAGCCTCAAAACGCTGGGAAAACCGCTTATTCACACTCTCAGACTTGCATACAGTGCACAAAAGAGGGAAAGGCTCTCCCGACAGGAAATTATGGTTTCAACCATAATGTTTGTTTACTAATATTGTAAAGTAAACAACTTTCATGTCCGTGTGGCTGAGTGCTTAGTTTGTCTTGTCCTGGTCAGATATAGCAGTATTAAGCCATTCTGAGCTGAATAAGCCTCAAAACGCTCGGAAAACCGCTTATTCACCGAATTGAGCTTGCATACAGTGCACAAAAGAGGGAAAGGCTCTCCGGACAGGAAATTATGGTTTCAACCATAATGTTTGTTTATTATAATAGTAAATTAGGAAAACTTTCATGTCCGTGTGGCTGAGTGCTTAGTTTGTCTTGTCCTGGTCAGATATAGCAGTATTAAGCCATTCTGAGCTGAATAAGCCTCAAAACGCTGGGAAAACCGCTTATTCACACGATCTCGAGCTTGCATACAGTGCACAAAAGAGGGAAAGGCTCTCCCGACAGGAAATTATGGTTTCAACCATAATGTTTGTTTACTAATATTGTAAAGTAAACAACTTTCATGTCCGTGTGGCTGAGTGCTTAGTTTGTCTTGTCCTGGTCAGATATAGCAGTATTAAGCCATTCTGAGCTGAATAAGCCTCAAAACGCTCGGGAAAACCGCTTATTCACCTCTCGAATGAGCTTGCATACAGTGCACAAAAGAGGGAAAGGCTCTCCCGACAGGAAATTATGGTTTCAACCATAATGTTTGTTTACTAATATTGTAAATTAAGGACAACTTTCATGTCCGTGTGGCTGAGTGCTTAGTTTGTCTTGTCCTGGTCAGATATAGCAGTATTAAGCCATTCTGAGCTGAATAAGCCTCAAAACGCTCGGAAAACCGCTTATTCACCGACTCTCAGACTTGCATACAGTGCACAAAAGAGGGAAAGGCTCTCCCGACAGGAAATTATGGTTTCAACCATAATGTTTGTTTATTATAATAGTAAAGTTAGGAAACTTTCATGTCCGTGTGGCTGAGTGCTTAGTTTGTCTTGTCCTGGTCAGATATAGCAGTATTAAGCCATTCTGAGCTGAATAAGCCTCAAAACGCTCGGGAAAACCGCTTATTCACACCTCGAATGACTTGCATACAGTGCACAAAAGAGGGAAAGGCTCTCCCGACAGGAAATTATGGTTTCAACCATAATGTTTGTTTATTATAATAGTAAAGTTAGAACAACTTTCATGTCCGTGTGGCTGAGTGCTTAGTTTGTCTTGTCCTGGTCAGATATAGCAGTATTAAGCCATTCTGAGCTGAATAAGCCTCAAAACGCTCGGGAAAAACCGCTTATTCACGACTGCAGACTTGCATACAGTGCCACAAAAGAGGGAAAGGCTCTCCCGGACAGGAAATTATGGTTTCAACCATAATGTTTGTTTACTAATATTGTAAAGTAGACAACTTTCATGTCCGTGTGGCTGAGTGCTTAGTTTGTCTTGTCCTGGTCAGATATAGCCAGTATTAAGCCATTCTGAGCTGAATAAGCCTCAAAACGCTGGGAAAACCGCTTATTCACACTCTCAGATTGCATACAGTGCACAAAAGAGGGAAAGGCTCTCCCGACAGGAAATTATGGTTTCAACCATAATGTTTGTTTACTAATATTGTAAAGTAAACAACTTTCATGTCCGTGTGGCTGAGTGCTTAGTTTGTCTTGTCCTGGTCAGATATAGCAGTATTAAGCCATTCTGAGCTGAATAAGCCTCAAAACGCTCGGAAAACCGCTTATTCACACGAATGCAGCTTGCATACAGTGCACAAAGAGGGAAAGGCTCTCCGGACAGGAAATTATGGTTTCAACCATAATGTTTGTTTACTTATAATAGTAAAGTAGAACAACTTTCATGTCCGTGTGGCTGAGTGCTTAGTTTGTCTTGTCCTGGTCAGATATAGCAGTATTAAGCCATTCTGAGCTGAATAAGCCTCAAAACGCTCGGAAAACCGCTTATTCCACCGAATGAGCTTGCATACAGTGCACAAAAGAGGGAAAGGCTCTCCGGACAGGAAATTATGGTTTCAACCATAATGTTTGTTTACTTATAATAGAAATTAGGAAAACTTTCATGTCCGTGTGGCTGAGTGCTTAGTTTGTCTTGTCCTGGTCAGATATAGCAGTATTAAGCCATTCTGAGCTGAATAAGCCTCAAAACGCTCGGGAAAACCGCTTATTCACCGAATGAGCTTGCATACAGTGCACAAAAGAGGGAAAGGCTCTCCGGACAGGAAATTATGGTTTCAACCATAATGTTTGTTTATTATAATAGAAATTAGGAAACTTTCATGTCCGTGTGGCTGAGTGCTTAGTTTGTCTTGTCCTGGTCAGATATAGCAGTATTAAGCCATTCTGAGCTGAATAAGCCTCAAAACGCTCGGAAAACCGCTTATTCACACTCTCAGACTTGCATACAGTGCACAAAAGAGGGAAAGGCTCTCCCGACAGGAAATTATGGTTTCAACCATAATGTTTGTTTATTATATTAGTAAAGTAAAAACTTTCATGTCCGTGTGGCTGAGTGCTTAGTTTGTCTTGTCCTGGTCAGATATAGCAGTATTAAGCCATTCTGAGCTGAATAAGCCTCAAAAACGCTCGGAAAACCGCTTATTCACACTCTCAGACTTGCATACAGTGCACAAAAGAGGGAAAGGCTCTCCCGACAGGAAATTATGGTTTCAACCATAATGTTTGTTTATCTAATAATAGTAAATTAGACAACTTTCATGTCCGTGTGGCTGAGTGCTTAGTTTGTCTTGTCCTGGTCAGATATAGCAGTATTAAGCCATTCTGAGCTGAATAAGCCTCAAAACGCTGGAAAACCGCTTATTCACCACTCTCAGATTGCATACAGTGCACAAAAGAGGGAAAGGCTCTCCCGACAGGAAATTATGGTTTCAACCATAATGTTTGTTTACTAATATTGTAAAGTAAACAACTTTCATGTCCGTGTGGCTGAGTGCTTAGTTTGTCTTGTCCTGGTCAGATATAGCAGTATTAAGCCATTCTGAGCTGAATAAGCCTCAAAACGCTCGGAAAACCGCTTATTCACACTCTCAGATTGCATACAGTGCACCAAAAGAGGGAAAGGCTCTCCCGACAGGAAATTATGGTTTCAACCATAATGTTTGTTTACTAATATTGTAAAGTAAACAACTTTCATGTCCGTGTGGCTGAGTGCTTAGTTTGTCTTGTCCTGGTCAGATATAGCAGTATTAAGCCATTCTGAGCTGAATAAGCCTCAAAACGCTCGGAAAACCGCTTATTCCACCGAATGAGCTTGCATACCAGTGCACAAAAGAGGGAAAGGCTCTCCCGACAGGAAATTATGGTTTCAACCATAATGTTTGTTTATTATAATAGAAATTAGGAAACTTTCATGTCCGTGTGGCTGAGTGCTTAGTTTGTCTTGTCCTGGTCAGATATAGCAGTATTAAGCCATTCTGAGCTGAATAAGCCTCAAAACGCTCGGGAAAACCGCTTATTCACCGATCTCGAGCTTGCATACAGTGCACAAAAGAGGAAAGGCTCTCCGACAGGAAATTATGGTTTCAACCATAATGTTTGTTTATTATAATAGAAATTAGGAAACTTTCATGTCCGTGTGGCTGAGTGCTTAGTTTGTCTTGTCCTGGTCAGATATAGCAGTATTAAGCCATTCTGAGCTGAATAAGCCTCAAAACGCTGGGAAAACCGCTTATTCACACTCTCAGATTGCATACAGTGCACAAAAGAGGGAAAGGCTCTCCGGACAGGAAATTATGGTTTCAACCATAATGTTTGTTTACTAATATTGAAATTAGACAACTTTCATGTCCGTGTGGCTGAGTGCTTAGTTTGTCTTGTCCTGGTCAGATATAGCAGTATTAAGCCATTCTGAGCTGAATAAGCCTCAAAACGCTCGGGAAAACCGCTTATTCACCGAATGAGCTTGCATACAGTGCACAAAAGAGGGAAAGGCTCTCCGGACAGGAAATTATGGTTTCAACCATAATGTTTGTTTATTATAATAGAAATTAGAACACTTTCATGTCCGTGTGGCTGAGTGCTTAGTTTGTCTTGTCCTGGTCAGATATATGCAGTATTAAGCCATTCTGAGCTGAATAAGCCTCAAAACGCTGGAAAAACCGCTTATTCACACTCTCAGATTGCATACAGTGCACAAAAGAGGGAAAGGCTCTCCCGACAGGAAATTATGGTTTCAACCATAATGTTTGTTTACTAATATTGTAAAGTAAACAACTTTCATGTCCGTGTGGCTGAGTGCTTAGTTTGTCTTGTCCTGGTCAGATATAGCAGTATTAAGCATTCTGAGCTGAATAAGCCTCAAAACGCTCGGAAAACCGCTTATTCACGAATGAGCTTGCATACAGTGCACAAAAGAGGGAAAGGCTCTCCGACAGGAAATTATGGTTTCAACCATAATGTTTGTTTATTATAATAGAAATTAAAACTTTCATGTCCGTGTGGCTGAGTGCTTAGTTTGTCTTGTCCTGGTCAGATATAGCAGTATTAAGCCATTCTGAGCTGAATAAGCCTCAAAACGCTCGGAAAACCGCTTATTCACAATGAGCTTGCATACAGTGCACAAAAGAGGGAAAGGCTCTCCGACAGGAAATTATGGTTTCAACCATAATGTTTGTTTATTATAATAGAAATTAAAACTTTCATGTCCGTGTGGCTGAGTGCTTAGTTTGTCTTGTCCTGGTCAGATATAGCAGTATTAAGCCATTCTGAGCTGAATAAGCCTCAAAACGCTGGGAAAACCGCTTATTCACACTCTCAGATTGCATACAGTGCACAAAAGAGGGAAAGGCTCTCCCGACAGGAAATTATGGTTTCAACCATAATGTTTGTTTACTAATATTGTAAAGTAAACAACTTTCATGTCCGTGTGGCTGTGCTTAGTTTGTCTTGTCCTGGTCAGATATAGCAGTATTAAGCCATTCTGAGCTGAATAAGCCTCAAAACGCTGGAAAACCGCTTATTCACCAGCTTGCATACAGTGCACAAAAGAGGGAAAGGCTCTCCCGACAGGAAATTATGGTTTCAACCATAATGTTTGTTTATAATAGAAATTAAAACTTTCATGTCCGTGTGGCTGAGTGCTTAGTTTGTCTTGTCCTGGTCAGATATAGCAGTATTAAGCCATTCTGAGCTGAATAAGCCTCAAAACGCTGGGAAAACCGCTTATTCACACTCTCAGATTGCATACAGTGCACAAAAGAGGGAAAGGCTCTCCCGACAGGAAATTATGGTTTCAACCATAATGTTTGTTTACTAATATTGTAAAGTAAACAACTTTCATGTCCGTGTGGCTGAGTGCTTAGTTTGTCTTGTCCTGGTCAGAATATAGCAGTATTAAGCCATTCTGAGCTGAATAAGCCTCAAAACGCTGGGAAAACCGCTTATTCACCGAATGAGCTTGCATACAGTGCACAAAAGAGGGAAAGGCTCTCCGGACAGGAAATTATGGTTTCAACCATAATGTTTGTTTATTATAATAGAAATTAGGAAACTTTCATGTCCGTGTGGCTGAGTGCTTAGTTTGTCTTGTCCTGGTCAGATATAGCAGTATTAAGCCATTCTGAGCTGAATAAGCCTCAAAACGCTGGGAAAACCGCTTATTCACACTCTCAGATTGCATACAGTGCACAAAAGAGGGAAAGGCTCTCCCGACAGGAAATTATGGTTTCAACCATAATGTTTTGTTTACTAATATTGTAAAGTAAACAACTTTCATGTCCGTGTGGCTGAGTGCTTAGTTTGTCTTGTCCTGGTCAGATATAGCAGTATTAAGCCATTCTGAGCTGAATAAGCCTCAAAACGCTGGGAAAACCGCTTATTCACACTCTCAGATTGCATACAGTGCACAAAAGAGGGAAAGGCTCTCCCGACAGGAAATTATGGTTTCAACCATAATGTTTGTTTACTAATATTGTAAAGTAAACAACTTTCATGTCCGTGTGGCTGAGTGCTTAGTTTGTCTTGTCCTGGTCAGATATAGCAGTATTAAGCCATTCTGAGCTGAATAAGCCTCAAAACGCTCGGAAAACCGCTTATTCACCTCTGAGATTGCATACAGTGCACAAAAGAGGGAAAGGCTCTCCCGACAGGAAATTATGGTTTCAACCATAATGTTTGTTTACTAATATTGTAAAGTAAACAACTTTCATGTCCGTGTGGCTGAGTGCTTAGTTTGTCTTGTCCTGGTCAGATATAGCAGTATTAAGCCATTCTGAGCTGAATAAGCCTCAAAACGCTGGGAAAACCGCTTATTCACACTCTCAGATTGCATACAGTGCACAAAAGAGGGAAAGGCTCTCCCGACAGGAAATTATGGTTTCAACCATAATGTTTGTTTATAACAACTTTCATGTCCGTGTGGCTGAGTGCTTAGTTTGTCTTGTCCTGGTCAGATATATATTAAGCCATTCTGAGCTGAATAAGCCTCAAAACGCTGGAATTATTCACGATTGCATACAGTGCACAAAGAGGAAAGGCTAGGAATTATGGTTTCAACCATAATGTTTGTTTACTTATATTGTAAAGTAAACAACTTTCATGTCCGTGTGGCTGAGTGCTTAGTTTGTCTTGTCCTGGTCAGATATAGCAGTATTAAGCCATTCTGAGCTGAATAAAGCCTCAAAACGCTGGGAAAACCGCTTATTCACACTCTCAGATTGCATACAGTGCACAAAAGAGGGAAAGGCTCTGCCGACAGGAAAAATTATGGTTTCAACCATAATGTTTGTTTACTAATATGTAAAGTAAACAACTTTCATGTCCGTGTGGCTGAGTGCTTAGTTTGTCTTGTCTTGGTCAGATATAGCAGTATTAAGCCATTCTGAGCTGATAAGCCTCAAAAACGCTGGGAAAACCGCTTATTTCACCGACATGAACTTGCATACAGTGCACAAAAGAGGGAAAGGCTCTGCCGGACAGGAAATTATGGTTTCAACCATAATGTTTGTTTACTAATATTGTAAAGTAAACAACTTTCATGTCCGTGTGGCTGAGTGCTTAGTTTGTCTTGTCCTGGTCAGATATAGCAGTATTAAGCCATTCTGAGCTGAATAAGCCTCAAAACGCTGGGAAAACCGCTTATTCACACTCTCAGATTGCATACAGTGCACAAAAGAGGGAAAGGCTCTGCCGACAGGAAATTATGGTTTCAACCATAATGTTTGTTTACTATATATGTAAAGTAAACAACTTTCATGTCCGTGTGGCTGAGTGCTTAGTTTGTCTTGTCCTGGTCAGATATAGCAGTATTAAGCCATTCTGAGCTGAATAAGCCTCAAAACGCTGGGAAAAACCGCTTATTCACACTCTCAGATTGCATACAGTGCACAAAAGAGGGAAAAGGCTCTGCCGACAGGAAATTATGGTTTCAACCATAATGTTTGTTTACTAATATTGTAAAGTAAACAACTTTCATGTCCGTGTGGCTGAGTGCTTAGTTTGTCTTGTCCTGGTCAGATATAGCAGTATTAAGCCATTCTGAGCTGAATAAGCCTCAAAACGCTGGGAAAAACCGCTTATTCACACTCTCAGATTGCATACAGTGCACAAAAGAGGGAAAGGCTCTGCCGACAGGAAATTATGGTTTCAACCATAATGTTTGTTTACTAATATTGTAAAGTAAGACAACTTTCATGTCCGTGTGGCTGAGTGCTTAGTTTGTCTTGTCCTGGTCAGATATAGCAGTATTAAGCCATTCTGAGCTGAATAAGCCTCAAAACGCTGGGAAAACCGCTTATTCACACTCTCAGATTGCATACAGTGCACAAAAGAGGGAAAGGCTCTGCCGACAGGAAATTATGGTTTCAACCATAATGTTTGTTTACTAATATTGTAAAGTAAACAACTTTCATGTCCGTGTGGCTGAGTGCTTAGTTTGTCTTGTCCTGGTCAGATATAGCAGTATTAAGCCATTCTGAGCTGAATAAGCCTCAAAACGCTGGGAAAACCGCTTATTCACACTCTCAGATTGCATACAGTGCACAAAAGAGGGAAAGGCTCTGCCGACAGGAAATTATGGTTTCAACCATAATGTTTGTTTACTAATATTGTAAAGTAAACAACTTTCATGTCCGTGTGGCTGAGTGCTTAGTTTGTCTTGTCCTGGTCAGATATAGCAGTATTAAGCCATTCTGAGCTGAATAAGCCTCAAAACGCTGGGAAAAACCGCTTATTCACACTCTCAGATTGCATACAGTGCACAAAAGAGGGAAAGGCTCTGCCGGACAGGAAATTATGGTTTCAACCATAATGTTTGTTTACTAATATTGTAAAGTAAAAACTTTCATGTCCGTGTGGCTGAGTGCTTAGTTTGTCTTGTCCTGGTCAGATATAGCAGTATTAAGCCATTCTGAGCTGAATAAGCCTCAAAACGCTGGGAAAACCGCTTATTCACACTCTCAGATTGCATACAGTGCACAAAAGAGGGAAAGGCTCTGCCGACAGGAAATTATGGTTTCAACCATAATGTTTGTTTACTAATATTGTAAAGTAAACAACTTTCATGTCCGTGTGGCTGAGTGCTTAGTTTGTCTTGTCCTGGTCAGATATAGCAGTATTAAGCCATTCTGAGCTGAATAAGCCTCAAAACGCTGGGAAAACCGCTTATTCACACTCTCAGATTGCATACAGTGCACAAAAGAGGGAAAGGCTCTGCCGGACAGGAAATTATGGTTTCAACCATAATGTTTGTTTACTAATATTGTAAAGTAAACAACTTTCATGTCCGTGTGGCTGAGTGCTTAGTTTGTCTTGTCCTGGTCAGATATAGCAGTATTAAGCCATTCTGAGCTGAATAAGCCTCAAAACGCTGGGAAAACCGCTTATTCACACTCTCAGATTGCATACAGTGCACAAAAGAGGGAAAGGCTCTGCCGGACAGGAAATTATGGTTTCAACCATAATGTTTGTTTATTATAATAGAAATTAGGAAACTTTCATGTCCGTGTGGCTGAGTTCTTAGTTTGTCTTGTCCTGGTCAGATATAGCAGTATTAAGCCATTCTGAGCTGAATAAGCCTCAAAACGCTGGGAAAACCGCTTATTCACACTCTCAGATTGCATACAGTGCACAAAAGAGGGAAAGGCTCTGCCGACAGGAAATTATGGTTTCAACCATAATGTTTGTTTATTATAATAGAAATTAGGAAACTTTCATGTCCGTGTGGCTGAGTTCTTAGTTTGTCTTGTCCTGGTCAGATATAGCAGTATTAAGCCATTCTGAGCTGAATAAGCCTCAAAACGCTGGGAAAACCGCTTATTCACACTCTCAGATTGCATACAGTGCACAAAAGAGGGAAAGGCTCTGCCGGACAGGAAATTATGGTTTCAACCATAATGTTTGTTTACTAATATTGTAAAGTAAACAACTTTCATGTCCGTGTGGCTGAGTGCTTAGTTTGTCTTGTCCTGGTCAGATATAGCAGTATTAAGCCATTCTGAGCTGAATAAGCCTCAAAACGCTGGGAAAACCGCTTATTCACACTCTCAGATTGCATACAGTGCACAAAAGAGGGAAAGGCTCTGCCGACAGGAAATTATGGTTTCAACCATAATGTTTGTTTACTAATATTGTAAAGTAAACAACTTTCATGTCCGTGTGGCTGAGTGCTTAGTTTGTCTTGTCCTGGTCAGATATAGCAGTATTAAGCCATTCTGAGCTGAATAAGCCTCAAAACGCTGGGAAAACCGCTTATTCACACTCTCAGATTGCATACAGTGCACAAAAGAGGGAAAGGCTCTCCGGACAGGAAATTATGGTTTCAACCATAATGTTTGTTTATTATAATAGAAATTAGGAAACTTTCATGTCCGTGTGGCTGAGTTCTTAGTTTGTCTTGTCCTGGTCAGATATAGCAGTATTAAGCCATTCTGAGCTGAATAAGCCTCAAAACGCTGGGAAAACCGCTTATTCACACTCTCAGATTGCATACAGTGCACAAAAGAGGGAAAGGCTCTGCCGACAGGAAATTATGGTTTCAACCATAATGTTTGTTTACTAATATTGTAAAGTAAACAACTTTCATGTCCGTGTGGCTGAGTGCTTAGTTTGTCTTGTCCTGGTCAGATATAGCAGTATTAAGCCATTCTGAGCTGAATAAGCCTCAAAACGCTGGGAAAACCGCTTATTCACACTCTCAGATTGCATACAGTGCACAAAAGAGGGAAAGGCTCTGCCGACAGGAAATTATGGTTTCAACCATAATGTTTGTTTATTACTAATATGAAATTAGGAAACTTTCATGTCCGTGTGGCTGAGTGCTTAGTTTGTCTTGTCCTGGTCAGATATAGCAGTATTAAGCCATTCTGAGCTGAATAAGCCTCAAAACGCTGGGAAAACCGCTTATTCACACTCTCAGATTGCATACAGTGCACAAAAGAGGGAAAGGCTCTGCCGACAGGAAATTATGGTTTCAACCATAATGTTTGTTTACTAATATTGTAAAGTAAACAACTTTCATGTCCGTGTGGCTGAGTGCTTAGTTTGTCTTGTCCTGGTCAGATATAGCAGTATTAAGCCATTCTGAGCTGAATAAGCCTCAAAACGCTGGGAAAACCGCTTATTCACACTCTCAGATTGCATACAGTGCACAAAAGAGGGAAAGGCTCTGCCGGACAGGAAATTATGGTTTCAACCATAATGTTTGTTTATTATAATAGAAATTAGGAAACTTTCATGTCCGTGTGGCTGAGTGCTTAGTTTGTCTTGTCCTGGTCAGATATAGCAGTATTAAGCCATTCTGAGCTGAATAAGCCTCAAAACGCTGGGAAAACCGCTTATTCACCGAATGAGCTTGCATACAGTGCACAAAAGAGGGAAAGGCTCTCCGGACAGGAAATTATGGTTTCAACCATAATGTTTGTTTATTATAATAGAAATTAGGAAACTTTCATGTCCGTGTGGCTGAGTTGCTTAGTTTGTCTTGTCCTGGTCAGATATAGCAGTATTAAGCCATTCTGAGCTGAATAAGCCTCAAAACGCTGGGAAAACCGCTTATTCACACTCTCAGATTGCATACAGTGCACAAAAGAGGGAAAGGCTCTGCCGACAGGAAATTATGGTTTCAACCATAATGTTTGTTTACTAATATTGTAAAGTAAACAACTTTCATGTCCGTGTGGCTGAGTGCTTAGTTTGTCTTGTCCTGGTCAGATATAGCAGTATTAAGCCATTCTGAGCTGAATAAGCCTCAAAACGCTGGGAAAACCGCTTATTCACACTCTCAGATTGCATACAGTGCACAAAAGAGGGAAAGGCTCTGCCGGACAGGAAATTATGGTTTCAACCATAATGTTTGTTTATTATAATAGAAATTAGGAAACTTTCATGTCCGTGTGGCTGAGTTCTTAGTTTGTCTTGTCCTGGTCAGATATAGCAGTATTAAGCCATTCTGAGCTGAATAAGCCTCAAAACGCTGGGAAAACCGCTTATTCACGAATGAGCTTGCATACAGTGCACAAAAGAGGGAAAGGCTCTGCCGGACAGGAAATTATGGTTTCAACCATAATGTTTGTTTATTATAATAGAAATTAGGAAACTTTCATGTCCGTGTGGCTGAGTGCTTAGTTTGTCTTGTCCTGGTCAGATATAGCAGTATTAAGCCATTCTGAGCTGAATAAGCCTCAAAACGCTGGGAAAACCGCTTATTCACACTCTCAGATTGCATACAGTGCACAAAAGAGGGAAAGGCTCTGCCGACAGGAAATTATGGTTTCAACCATAATGTTTGTTTATTATAATAGAAATTAGGAAACTTTCATGTCCGTGTGGCTGAGTTCTTAGTTTGTCTTGTCCTGGTCAGATATAGCAGTATTAAGCCATTCTGAGCTGAATAAGCCTCAAAACGCTGGGAAAACCGCTTATTCACGACTCTGCAGATTGCATACAGTGCACAAAAGAGGGAAAGGCTCTCCGGACAGGAAATTATGGTTTCAACCATAATGTTTGTTTACTAATATTGTAAAGTAAACAACTTTCATGTCCGTGTGGCTGAGTGCTTAGTTTGTCTTGTCCTGGTCAGATATAGCAGTATTAAGCCATTCTGAGCTGAATAAGCCTCAAAACGCTGGGAAAACCGCTTATTCACACTCTCAGATTGCATACAGTGCACAAAAGAGGGAAAGGCTCTGCCGACAGGAAATTATGGTTTCAACCATAATGTTTGTTTTATAATATGAAAGTTAGGAACAACTTTCATGTCCGTGTGGCTGAGTGCTTAGTTTGTCTTGTCCTGGTCAGATATAGCAGTATTAAGCCATTCTGAGCTGAATAAGCCTCAAAACGCTGGGAAAACCGCTTATTCACCGACATGAGCTTGCATACAGTGCACAAAAGAGGGAAAGGCTCTCCGGACAGGAAATTATGGTTTCAACCATAATGTTTGTTTATTATAATAGAAATTAGGAAACTTTCATGTCCGTGTGGCTGAGTTCTTAGTTTGTCTTGTCCTGGTCAGATATAGCAGTATTAAGCCATTCTGAGCTGAATAAGCCTCAAAACGCTGGGAAAACCGCTTATTCACACTCTCAGATTGCATACAGTGCACAAAAGAGGGAAAGGCTCTGCCGACAGGAAATTATGGTTTCAACCATAATGTTTGTTTAACTAATATTGTAAAGTAAACAACTTTCATGTCCGTGTGGCTGAGTGCTTAGTTTGTCTTGTCCTGGTCAGATATAGCAGTATTAAGCCATTCTGAGCTGAATAAGCCTCAAAACGCTGGGAAAACCGCTTTATTCACACTCTCAGATTGCATACAGTGCACAAAAGAGGGAAAGGCTCTGCGACAGGAAATTATGGTTTCAACCATAATGTTTGTTTACTAATATTGTAAAGTAAACAACTTTCATGTCCGTGTGGCTGAGTGCTTAGTTTTGTCTTGTCCTGGTCAGATATAGCAGTATTAAGCCATTCTGAGCTGAATAAGCCTCAAAACGCTGGGAAAACCGCTTATTCACACTCTGCAGATTGCATACAGTGCACAAAAGAGGGAAAGGCTCTGCCGACAGGAAATTATGGTTTCAACCATAATGTTTGTTTACTAATATTGTAAAGTAAACAACTTCATGTCCGTGTGGCTGAGTGCTTAGTTTGTCTTGTCCTGGTCAGATATAGCAGTATTAAGCCATTCTGAGCTGAATAAGCCTCAAAACGCTGGGAAAACCGCTTATTCACACTCTCAGATTGATACAGTGCACAAAAGAGGGAAAGGCTCTGCCGACAGGAAATTATGGTTTCAACCATAATGGTTTGATTACTAATATTGTAAAGTAACAACTTTCATGTCCGTGTGGCTGAGTGCTTAGTTTGTCTTGTCCTGGTCAGATATAGCAGTATTAAGCCATTCTGAGCTGAATAAGCCTCAAACGCTGGGAAAACCGCTTATTCACCGAATGAGCTTGCATACAGTGCACAAAAGAGGGAAAGGCTCTGCCGACAGGAAATTATGGTTTCAACCATAATGTTTGTTTATTATAATAGTAAAGTAAACAACTTTCATGTCCGTGTGGCTGAGTTCTTAGTTTGTCTTGTCCTGGTCAGATATAGCAGTATTAAGCCATTCTGAGCTGAATAAGCCTCAAACGCTGGGAAAACCGCTTATTCACACTCTCAGATTGCATACAGTGCACAAAAGAGGGAAAGGCTCTGCCGACAGGAAATTATGGTTTCAACCATAATGTTTGTTTACTAATATTGTAAAGTAAACAACTTTCATGTCCGTGTGGCTGAGTGCTTAGTTTGTCTTGTCCTGGTCAGATATAGCAGTATTAAGCCATTCTGAGCTGAATAAGCCTCAAAACGCTGGGAAAACCGCTTATTCAACTCCGAATGACTTGCATACAGTGCACAAAAGAGGGAAAGGCTCTGCCGACAGGAAATTATGGTTTCAACCATAATGTTTGTTTATTATAATAGAAATTAGGAAACTTTCATGTCCGTGTGGCTGAGTTCTTAGTTTGTCTTGTCCTGGTCAGATAATGCAGTATTAAGCCATTCTGAGCTGAATAAGGCCTCAAAACGCTGGGAAAACCGCTTATTCACACTCTCAGATTGCATACAGTGCACAAAAGAGGGAAAGGCTCTGCCGACAGGAAATTATGGTTTCAACCATAATGTTTGTTTATTATAATAGAAATTAGGAAACTTTCATGTCCGTGTGGCTGAGTTCTTAGTTTGTCTTGTCCTGATCAGATATAGCAGTATTAAGCCATTCTGAGCTGAATAAGCTCAAAACGCTGGGAAAACCGCTTATTCACACTCTCAGATTGCATACAGTGCACAAAAGAGGGAAAGGCTCTGCCGACAGGAAATTATGGTTTCAACCATAATGTTTGTTTATTATAATAGAAATTAGGAAACTTTCATGTCCGTGTGGCTGAGTTCTTAGTTTGTCTTGTCCTGGTCAGATAATGCAGTATTAAGCCATTCTGAGCTGAATAAGCCTCAAAACGCTGGGACAACCGCTTATTCACCGAATGAGCTTGCATACAGTGCACAAAAGAGGGAAAGGCTCTCCGGATAGGAAATTATGGTTTCAACCTGTGGTATATTTGATTGTGATGTTGATGTGAAGATGATGAAGAGAAGATCTCCGCTGACACTGACTTACTTGTATATAGAAGTTTATTACAAAGTAGTTCAGCATCGGACAAGCACTGCAGTAGCCTGTGAGAGGATCCGAGCCAATATGGATCTCTCTACCTAACAGCTCTAAACACCAGTATATATACATTGGTTGTTTACATGGTTCATAGGAGACATCTGGACCTTAATCAATGCTTCACTGTCAAGAAGAAGAAGATGGGTGAGAGGAAACCCTCACCTTTAACCCCTACTAGTCTGGGGGTCACATTCTTAACCTCTTATCCTAAACATAAACCCCAAGGGCTAACTCAGACGTAGGAAACTCGTAAAAGTGAAAGTATCTGGAAACCCTCAGCATTCCAAAAAGACAAAAACATACATAAACATCCTGTATACTAACATAATTCCCCCCTTCGAGGCTACCTAGCCTCGAAAATAAAGAATAAACATACATGTTTACAGTAATATTAGTATACATTCCTCCTACATATGCTTTGGGAAGCATAAACATAACTTTATGGAGTGTGAGAGCGAAAAACCTGTCAAGCAGCTATCTTTCCTGAAATTTCCATCAAACAATCTAGACAGGAAAATTCTCTCACGGCCCCTCTGCCCCAGGCGACCACTTTATAGTACTCCAAACCAATTAGAAGGAGAAATTTCATCATTAATACAAGGATATAACTTCAGGCAAGTACATATGGCCCTCAGAAAATAAAATCCAAACAATGTCCACTTTCAGGCTGGTCGACCATCGCACCTTCCAATGGACCTTTCCCTGCCTAGCCCCAATTTCCCTAGGCATCAGAAAAAGAAAGAAACCATCTGAGGTCCCAATGCATTTACCCCACAACAGAAGACATCTTCCTTCAACAATTTCAACCTAAGAAAATGTCACACAGTTTAAAGTATTACTCATACAATGTAGAAAATCAAAAACTAAATCAAACATCCCACAACAGCTCCTCAGCAGCGTCGACTGTCACTGTTGTGTCGATGAAGTGTTGACTCCGAATATTGCATCACAGTATCCTTGTTCAGAGTCCTCCAGTCCATTCTTATTGTCCCATAGTGATCCTTTCCCCCAATACTGTTCTGGAAGAAAGAAAACACCAACCAGTATCTTGTACCAAACAAAAGATGTAAATTAAAACATCAAATGCAGATCATGATCCTATAAGTAAATGTAAAATTCACAATATCCTATCATTTCAGATTATAAATCACATTTTCCATTTCCCCCTTTTATCATATCACTCTATAGAGTGAAAGGATAAAACAATAAGAAATATCAAAACTATAATGAGATATGAATATTCAAAACAGATATGTCTCCAACAGTTCACCTTCTATCAATACTCTTTCATCTCCATCTATATCACTTCCCTTCTCTTTCATAAAACTTGCTTCAGCTTTCTTTCAAACAACTCACATACCACAATCCTTCAAAATTCAATATACACACAACCTTCACATCAAAATCTTCTTTGCATATCTCACTCCTCTCTCTCTATCCTTTGGCTTTGTGGATGATAAATTGCTCCAAACCATCTAATTCCCAATTTTACTAAATCAATTTCACCATTTTATCCATAAACTCTTTCCCTTTATCTGAGAGTATCCAACCTGGAAGTCCCCACCTGCTTATGATCTCTCACACAAAAACCTGAACATAGATCTCTGACCTTCAGCTGATTTATCTTCACATGCAACAGTTTCATTATTTAAGCATAATACTGCATTGGAGAACCATCTATTTTCTTAAACTCTCAGCTCTTCCCACTGATCCACACAAATGACATTCAGTATATGCATATGCGGAATCGATGTATATCTCATCACTCGCTTACCTTCCGCTAACCTCTATTTGATTAAGTTTCCTAAGGATCTCTCGATCCTGCTCTTTCTGATCATTTTCTTTTTCCTATATAGCTCCACTTGATGGGCTATATGATCCGCATAGACATTCTTTGTCATACTTCCAAGACCAACCACCTCTGCCAATTTGCTCCTCACTGGTAAGGGCAGCCCCTTCTGTATTTTAGCCGCAAAATTGACTGCTCCATTCAATTCAAATCCGGATCATTTCCTGTGACATTTCTCCACACCTGATGGGCTCTTGACACATAGGCCCTCGGATTTTCTTCCTGTCCTAATGGCTCAATCAGAATATTATCAGGATGTACATTAGTGGGAAAAGTATCTTTCAACACTCTCCACACTCGACCTCTACTTGCTGCAAACAGCTCCGGATCATTCACAGCAGTCCCTATATATCGGTCAAGTCCCGCTTTCTGTAGAATCTCTTCCATAGCTGGAACCCCTAGGAGACTAGCCAAAAGTCTCTTAATATCTCCCATGGCAGCTTGTGTTCCCACCATAATCTCTTCCAGCTTTGAATCCAAGGATGTGCTCCATCTTGAAGAGTAGGTAACTTCTCAAGTATATCTGACATATCTGTATTCTGCCAAGGCTTGTATTCCAAATTCTGTCCTCGAACAACCCACTGGACACATTTTCCCTTTTCTTGGGCGCAGTGAATATCTTTTCCTAATTTTTGGGAAATCTTCTTCCGCAAAGTTTTCTTCTGTGTCTTTAACCACTTTAATTGACTCTCCCATACTTTCTGATCCTCTGGTCTAGACAACTCATAGAGATGCGAAAGGCATTGATTTATACTTTTCTCAACCTCTTGTAAGGCTCTTCCATTCCAGTGCTAGTTGCCGCAGGGAAAAACCTCTTGAAGGCAAAGGAACTTGCTCCTCCCAATCACTGCCTCCATTCTCACTTTCACTAGAGCTATCATCTTCCGAGTCCTCTGTCGTCCATGTTTCTCCTCTTCTTTCCGCTCTAGCCAACATCCTTTTGACTTTAGGATCATATCTACCCACAATGTCTTCCAAGTCACTCTGATCATCCTTAGCTCCCACACTTATTGTCTTCCTCTTACTGTCAGAACTTGAATACATCGTTTATAGTCGTCTCCGCTTGTCCCACTTCTATAACTCTATCATTCTCATCTTTAATCTGATAATTACCCCCTGAGAGATCACTGGAAGCTGGGATAACTTCCTCAAACTTCACCTTCTTCTCATAAGGTGGGGTTTCTTCGTTGAATCACATGTGAGAAGGGTGTATTAATCTCTGCCATTAATTTTTCTGTTTCCTTTTGCATTCTTTCTTATTTCCTCTACACCTCTATCTCTCTTTTCTTTTGCAGCCTTTATCAATTTCTGTCCTCATTTTCAAACAACTGAAGAACACCAAGCTCCACTTGTCTCTTTTCTTTACGTTTTTCTCCTTTCTTACCCTTCTTTTGTTCCGCCTTATATGTAGACACAAGCACATGCATTATTTTAATTACATCTGGGTTAAGAGTCCCTACCACTGGCCAT
>NW_026118040.1:0-41622 GCF_001640805.2 Lates calcarifer
GCAGCAAAGTAAAAGCTACAAATATTAGAAAAAGTGTGAAAGAATAATCAGATAAATGTACTTAATGGAGAACTACAGTAGTAACTTAGTATTGCACTTCCATAATGTTTGGGGACTCACAAGAGACAGGTTAAAAAGAACGGTCACCATTGAAGCAGAGGCAAGTGAGATATCCTGACTGTAATCACTTTAAAACACTGAATACTACATTTCCATTTTACATTTGTTAAACCCTCCTTGCCCAGTTAATTACATTAAGTATCATTTTAATGTTGCAGCTGGATGAGGTGAAAACAATTTTACTTACTTTACATGATGTCAGGCAAAGTATGCAGCAACTTCAGTTGTCAAGTAAATGTGTTGGAATAATAGGTATTATATTTCCCTCTTACATGCAGTGAAGTAGTTGGTGTTGAACTTATTGTGCTTTACTGAGAGGTGAGTAGAATACCCTGATTGATATAAAAATGGTAAAATGGTACTCCTACTATCGAGCTCACGACTGACCACCACAACCTGAATGTTTAATGAGACTATACCTGTAGTTCTTGGTTAAACCAGGCCAGTTACAGGTCACTCAGTTAGTGAGATTAACCTTATCCACCTTAAACAGCTGTTTCCATGTCACTCTGTCATTAGAAGGCACTTGTGTACTGTAAGATGGAAAAAGAACTGATGGGAAATATTAGAATGAACTGGACTTAAATATGAGTACTGCACCACCTTACTTCTCATTAAAACTTGGAAAGGGAATGTGTTATTCTTCATCCTTTCAAAAGGGGATTAATGTTTATATCTTTGTTTTCCACAGATGCAGCCATGCTAAAAATGTATGCTCTCTCTTAACACTGTAAGGTGCTTTAGTAAAATGGCTCCACAAAATTGCACATATGATTTCTACTGTGGGATGTGATAGTTATTACTTTGACCTGGTTGTTTGCTGTCTTTATTGTTCTCATTGTAGCTGTAAAGTGTAGTGTGCTGTTTCTTCATAATGTGCAGTTTTAAATTTGATTTGAGGGTCCATGCTGACTCACAGCTGTGTGTGTCCTCAGGAAATGTTTTACAGTAATTGGCTTTAAAGTGTTTGAACACCATGATTCCAAACACTTGAGAAACTAACTCCACAGACACTTGTCATATTTTAAGAGCTTTGTGTGCTTCAGTACAAAGTAGGAAGGCAAAACTGACACAGATTCACATATAGCAAACATCCAATCTGTCTTTGTAGAAATCAGCCAGCCAGAGCATTAGTCCAGATGCATGGTGGGGGAGTGTGACTGGATGCATTTTCAAATCAATTTTTCTTCCTTACCGGTATATATCATGTGGTTATCATGTGTGTACACTCTAAATCAGCTTCTCAGCCACACAGACGACCACTTTTCATATATGCTGTTGCAAAATAAAGCCTGCAGAAAATACTCACAATCAGCCACGACAGGAAAAGTGATAATTGGTTTTACTAATGTAAAACCAATTATCACAGGTCAGTGAGGCATGTTAGCTCATCACAAGGGTTAGATGCTCTAAAAAGATTTGAAGCACTGCTGTAACTGAGTCAGACACTTAACATAAATGACAAAAGACACTGTAAAAGACACTCCCTGTCCTCTGTTCTAACCATTCATTGTTTTTGACCTTTGTAGCAGGTCAACTGGCAAAGCAAAGACATCAGATTACATGCATATACATTATTTTATTTAAAAAATTATATATTAAAAAACATTAATGGATTGTTAAAGCACTGTCAATATGCCAATTGTGAGGGACATTTACATACATATAGAGAGCTAAAGTACAAGTGGCCAAAGGGGCTGACTTACTAAACCTATTGCAAATTACCAAGTTTGCATTTCCATGTATTTTCAGTTCAGGGGAATACTAACTACCTCATGATGCAGATGCACACAGCTGCAGTTGAGCTCATTTGACTGCACTGTTGTCTGACGCTTGGATACTAAGACACATCTTGCGCAGGTCTAGAGATCGGCAGAGTGGAAATGTGTGAGCTGGAAATTTTGTTTGAAGAAACCAATAAACATATTATTGAACTCCTTTTGCTCTCTCTGTACTCCACAAGAATGACTGCTCTCTGGGAGGGACTTTTAGAATGTGATAATACTGTAGGCTCAACAAAAGGGTCAGTGATTGTATTACAAAGGCAGATTGCATTCAATCCAATTTCTCCACCCTCAATAACCATAGGTCTTTTGTCCCTGCCCTCTGATATGACCCACAGATGCTTACCACATCAGACCTTCATCATTATGATAACAATGATAAATATGTGGTTAAGCTTAAAGAACAGTCTGCTTAGATGTAGTTGCAAAAACTAATTTGATTAGGTTTAGGAAAAGATGATGGTTTGAGTTAAAATAAGTATTTCTTTAAGGTTAGTGGACTTATGTCAGATACTTCAACAGACTTCAGCATTTTCATGTGTCACCATGGCAACGACAGAAGTGTCCCCTGGAAACATTTTTATTGTAGTCTGTGCTCCTTGCTGCATTTTGCTGCAGTTTCTGTATTTAGCTTAGTTTTTGTATTTGCAGCATTTTTGCTGCATGTGTTGTCAAATTGGTCACAGTGTTTTTTTGTTTGTTTGTTTACTTTTATTTATTTAGTCTATTTGCATGTATTAACTGGTAGCATGCTGACCTGTAAGGGCCACCATAGTTTTCTGATCTGATGTTGCTATCGGCAGGACATTATTTGTCAGTGTTTCCCAAAACTGTTCCACAGCCCTGTTATGAAAAGTATTAATATAAGATTTCATAATATGTCACAGATAGTTTGGTTTGGTTTGGTTAGGTTTAGGCAGAGAAAGAACTTGTTTAGGGTTGAGGACAGATCATGGTCTGGGGTAAAGTAACTACTTGGAAGGGTTGGTTTAGGTTAAAAAAAAAAAATACTCCTTTCTTCAGATTAGAGAACGTTGTTTTTTCAGGGCAAAGAAGGAAATACTGTGATGTTCTAGAGCCACCTAAATTTGTAGAGGGAAGGGGTTAGGGTGGATTGATGGACTAAAAAAAGAGCAGACTTGAGCACAGAGGACCACCATTCATTCCCCATTTCCCACTGTCAACATCCCAGACCTTAACAAAGCTGTAATGTAAACTCGAGCCATCATGTTTCCTTAAACCTACTTAGGTTGTTTTTGTGCTTAAACACGACCAAACATTTTCTATAGAGGTGTCAGATTAGAAAATGGTTATATTTATGTAACATTGATTTGTTAAGAACTGACAAAAGATGGGTGTCAAAGCAAATTGTGGTTTAATTTGGAGGACTTGAAGTCAAAAGAAGAATGGATGTTAAAGTCAGGGAATGATCTTAAAATTAATTTGGAAGGCATTTCAATTAACACTTGTTAGAGTGAAACCACTGAAGAAACATTCTCTGTTTAGAGAAAACAATCTCTAATGAGATGTATCTGCATTTCTTTTACACATGAGCTAGGTCTCTTGTTATCTTCTCCCATGCAGCCTGGCGAAAACTTTGGAATTTGCTTTCTTTTATATAAGGGTATCATACTTTTTCAGGTCATGCTGTCCCTTGTGGGGAAAACAAATAGATACAATAAACTCATGTGACAATGGCAAAACAGTTAAGACAAAATGAAGCCAAGAGGAACCAGATTTGACTAGTATGGAACTGTGTGCAGTTTTGTTTGCTTGATCTCTTTAGTTTTTCATCTGCCAATTAGCCAGTCCTTGTGCCTAAAGGAGGCACAATATATATCCACTATGTGTGCTCACGTCAGGCAGCAGACCCCACAGGGTTGTCTCCCCTACAATTCATTACTGTGATACGCAATCCTTCCCTTAGGGCAGAGTCAACACCATTACCCAGCACACACCGTATCTGCTTCCCACTACTGATATCAAAATCTGTGAAACTCAAGGAGAACTAGCGGTCTTTCACACGCACTCTCCTCCCTCACTGATAAGCTCCCATTGCACCAATGTCATATTTGCACTTCTTATCCAGACCTCCACCGAGTGCACTGCTTTCATGAGGACAAATATGGTCTTCAACCAAATACTATTGCTCACACTTACTTGTCATCAGCACATTATCTGTTCATCTGGCCTCACTTGCTTTCTTCTATTCAATCCACTCACTCAAAATATCTGTCTATTTACTTGACACCATGCAATCGACTGGCAATCTGTCCAGGGTGCACCCCGCCTCTCGCCCGATATCAGCTGGGACAGGCTCTAGAACCCCTGCGACCTTTAACAAATAAGCAGTATAGATAATGAAAAAATTTTTAGGCTGATACTGATATTGTAGAGTTTTAAACCAATTTAAACCAATGTGAATAAAAAACATAAACATACCAGTGGCACAGATGTTGGAATAAGAAGTATTATGTAATGTTTCTAAAATACCTACCGTACTTATCACTCTACATATGGAGGATCAGCCACAACATTAAAACAAGTGAGTGGTTTTAATTAAAACCAGTGAGTGCTTTTAATGCATCTGCGATAAGATGATATCAACTGTTGAAGAAAAACTCGTCCTTTATTCATAGTTTGCTGTAGTGATTTATTAGTATTCCAGAATATGGTGAGTCTGCAGACACACAGAGCAGGTCTGAGACAGCAAACTGACCCAGAGTGAAGGGCAGGGGGACAGTGCTGTGGTACAGGGCTGTGATCAAACAGTATGTAAATATGAACAATGGTACAAGATGGGATCACATGACACAGACAAGACCTTTTGTTGACTCAGCAGGGAGCAGGAAGAGCCCCCAGCCTTGATCAACTTGTTATTGTAAGGTGTGACATAATCAACATTGGCCTTGATCAACTTGCCAGTGTAAAGTGACATAGTAACAGTTAGAAGGTATGATAAACAGAAGGACAAGGAAGGGGTCTTTAACATACAGTTGCAAGTAGTGGTTTCAGACATTCTGAAGTCCTTATTAACCAAAGTGTCTTTTCTTCCTCACAACCAATACATCAGCCTGGACAATATCAGCCAAATGCTGCATAATTTGTTGCATTTGATTTTCAGTAATGACTCTACAGTTACTTGCTTGCTGTCATGTGACATGCCCACATATGTAAACAAATACGGGCTAATTTATCCAATCACAGGACCACAACATTACTGTAGGTCAACAGCCACACAGGCAGCTAGGTAAAGACCTAAAAGCTGAGGCCTTCAGGGGATAATTCCACAGACTTTTTCTCTGAAGGGACTGGAGGGTGTTACTCTTCATTTTAGTTTGGGTCTAATATTCAGGGTTCAGGTCATTACTGACCTTTTTCATCCAGTAATGTTTTTTGTATATGTGTAACAGTATACAGCACTGTTTACAACTGAACTTCTCATTTGTAGGAATATCATTGGGAAGTATTTGTAGAAGTATCATTTGGGATACACCTCCAGATGCAGCACACTCTTCTAGGCAATGACTCTGCAACAGCTTTTCTGTCTCTTTCTTAATCACTGTCACTGAAATGCAGGCTAGTAGCTAAAACATTATGATGGCCTTGCAGGAAAACAGTGTATACTGTAGTGCATATTGACAATCTGTTTTTTGATTACCTAATTACCTGATTTGAGTACAGGACACAACAGCCTATCTTAAGAGTTACATGCATGAGAGTTGAATACCAGGGCTACTTTTCATGTCTTATGACAAAGTAAACTGTTCTTTTAGATTAGACGGAATATGCTTATTCATCACTTAACAAGTTAAGAAGATATGTGATGTTTAGGAAAGTTCAGGGCAGGTAAGGGTAGAACAAAATCAAAATCTTAACTTTAGTGCCATGATTCATGTTTGGAAGACTAGTGACTATCTTTTTGCCCATTCAAAATGTGCCTGTTGCTGTGTGGCATTGTTACAACAAAAAGCTTGATGAGGGTAACAACTAGGCATTTGATCTTTGCAAATAGGAATGATGCATGTGTTTATTTGCATATACACTGGGGAGGTGAGATTTGATTACCAGTGGTCACTCAAGACATGAAGAGATGCATTTTAATGTATGTACTCTGAACTGTCCACGTGTGACTGATTCACCCAAGACACATGTTAATATCAGGTATGAACAGGGCCAGAGAGCCCATCAGTGATCGCTCATGCTGGTTGGCCTTTACTGAAGAAGTAAAAAACAGACTGCAGCCACTTAGGCATTAACAGGACACAGTGGATAGAGCAAATGGACAGGATTGGATCTTCTATCAGTGAAAGCATGTAAATATCCTGTGAATTATTAATAAGGTCTTGTAGTCAAAGAGTGCATTCATTATCAGAAATGTCTGTTAACACTAGGGAATAGGAGTTGGGGTTTTAAAGTCCACAGTAGTGTTGAATTGAAAGGTGCTGACCTATACACTGTTTATACTTTCCACATTCTCTTTTATATGTGAGCTGTGACTGGAGGCGCCCAGTGCGTACAGTATGCAGCACAGGAAAAGTGGTTACACATCAGCACACAGCTGCAGTCTGAGGAGCAGACACTCCCATGGCAACATGGAGAACCTGCACACCTCTCTGTAGCATCATCAGCCTTTAACAACATTCTGTGTTCCCTATTGTGTTCTTATGCTAAACACATTACTTGCCCTCTCAGGAATATGTACTGCAAACAAAGGCATTAACTGCCCTTGAACGCTTCTCCCCCTCTTCACAGTCTGTGAGCACTGTAGTACTGCCAGTCCTAATCAGTGCTGTAGAGCCAGAATAGGAGTACATTATCTGCACAGGAACAGCACCAAGAAATATAGAAGAAAACTGAGAAATGCACAAAGCTTTTCTTTTCTAACAGAGTTTTCACTAGCCTAGTTTCAGATCGCCAACCACACCTCATAATTCAAATAAGGAGTTTAGTGTTGTGCTGTGTTTTCCCCACTCCCAAACAGAAAACACTGACTTGAACGCATTGTCAGACTGAATAATGAAGTGAAAACAAAAGAGCAGTTCAGTCTACTTTTATGTAAAAAATGTGCCACATTTTAATGTTTAATTCAGGTTTACTGCTTATCAAGAGCTGCAATATCTCAGACTTGGTGAAAACAGCATACAAGTGTCAACAAACGACTGGAAAGAAGGCAACAAACACACCATGACTTGCAGTCACATCTAAATAAAATTCAAGATCAACTCTAATTCAGTTGATAAAGCTAATTATAAAGGAACTATGTTTGTATCCACTATCACTTGTGAATGAACTGCTACAAATATGTAACACAACAAAAGTAGTAAATTTAGTTTAATTGTATGGAAATTGGGGCTAGCAGTGGAGTTAACCATCTTGCAACAATATGTAAACACTTCCAACTAGGACTGAACGATTTATCAAAGTTGAACCACAATCGTGATTTGAATGAAGTCAATTTGCAAACCGAAAAGACAGTGACTATTTTTATAAATAATACACTTTTTGTTACAATGACACTCTGTTAAAATAATTGCAGTCTTTGTGATTTGCAAATGGAATTAGTTCAAAACGCTGCTTTAGTCCTGACAGAAAGCTGAGACAGAGGAAAAACTGGCTTAATGTGGACATGTGGACTTTCTGACACTTTGCTTCACCATTTAGCCATGGTGGTTTCTGTTTGGTTTTTAAGTGGAACGACCATATGTGAGAGAGGAAATAACATAGTCTTCCTCTGACAAATAAAACGTTGATGAGCTATGACCGGTGTGGCCAATGTTAGGAAACCTTAGATAGATAGTTTTACTGTACAACTGATCCGGGTCAGTTCACTAACCTTATAACTCTTCTCTATTTGTGCTGCTGTTGCATGTCACAGATCAATATTTCTATGATTTTATATCAAAAGTAAAACAAGAATGTAACACCCCTCTTTTTCCTGCTCGTGGTCACTCTCTACACACTCACTAAATGCACAATCTATATTCGACCTCAAAAATCAACCAGGAAGATTAGCATTATTTTTTTCTCAGCCTCTGGCATAGACCCCATCAACTCAGTTCTTCTATCCCTATTACACTGACTTGCAGTTAGCACGAATAGAGATAATAATAATGTCATATTTTCTCAACAGAGACAGATAGTAGAAACTGAAAAGTTTAATAATCCATTAAAAATACTGCAGTGTAATATTCTCCTTTTGGCCTTGTCACTGTGCTAGAAAGCAGAGAAAGGTAGAAATCCTACAACCTGCTAAAGTAATTAATTATTAGTATTGATCAATAATCCTATTATCAGCCTTGCTTCCCCTTCTTTATATATAGTAGTGGTATAAAGCAATAAAAATCATCAATCAATAGGAGCACAGTGCAACAGTGGGAATGTGGCCTGCACGTCATAACAGGTGCAGTTAGCATGGTGTGCTGTGGGATTGTGGGCTGGCTGCAATAGAAGAAGTCAGACTGACACCTGCACTGCCACAGGCTAGAGGGACTGTTCACTGTGCTGCTAGCTTGATCTTACTCTAAGTGACCTTCAGCAGAGCTGCCACAGAACCACAGACACCAGACACAATCAGAGGAGGCCAACTGAGAAGCTTGGTTTGCACACTGTAAAGTACACATTAAATATTGACCAATGTTAGAATCCTGATCAGGTTTTTTTTTAGGTAACTAAAAAAGTATGCAAAGTATGCTGCTCTCTCAATCCTGAATCCTAGTAATGGCTGATATTCTAAAAGTGACCAGGCAAAAAATAAAGACATTAATTTAAATAAAATAAGCTGGTTTCCACAGCTGATGGAAACACTACAGCATATCACTTATTTTCTCTCTGTAAACAAAATACTGATTATTAACTTCAACTTTGATGTTTTTTGATAATTGTTCAGGTACTGTAAATGAAACTCAACACTGCCTGTAAATATTTCACTTTAAAACCCAGTCTGGAAAGACAGAGATTATGCCATTTGAGGAAAGGCTGTTAGTGAGATATACTCAGATCAGCAGAGTGCTCAGTATAACATGACTCTATTGTCAAGGCAATAGGCAAACAGTGGAAGTGTTGAGTTTGCATTAACAGGAATTTTAAAGAGAAGTGGATCTGAAAACAGCGAGGCTTCTTTCTAAAATATGGTCAAATATACTTATAAAACAAGAGAAATTTGAAATTGAGCCTGTGTCTTATTGAAGCCTGTTTTGTTTGGTTGATATAAATAAAGGTTTCAGCCACATTTTATATCCCATCACTATGGTACATGCTATGCAGGACAGTGTGTTCTGGCTTACAAGCAGAAAACACAACATTCATGACTTCTCAAAGGATGTCACCAACAAAAAGTGTTCAAAGGAGATGAGGCATCCTGTATCATTGCACTCATGAATACAATCAACACTGCATGACACTTGGCCAAGAAAACCCTTTTGATGTTCGTAGTGGGTATAAATAATGGATGGGTGACTTGTGGTGTGTTACAGGATGGGTTCTGGGGGCTCTGCTGGAACACAGGCAGTAATCTCAGTGGATCCTCCTCCTCTTGTCTCTGAAAGCTGTCAGATGATCAGGGAGCCTGCACAGCAGCTCTTTGGCAGGGATAAACAACACCACAAAGCAGTTCAATGAGTCCTGATGGGCTTCTGGCTGTCAACCAAAACAGCAAATTTAATATCACTGTCACAAATGCAACTGTCTTGCTCCTCTCCTGTCCACAGCATACAAAAGATACCAATATATTCACAAAGTCAAATGTATGTTTACGGAAATCTGGAAATTTCCTAAAATGAGTTGAAAAATCAAACCTTGACAAAGGTAATGTTTCACATGCACCTAGTAACAAATGCTGTAACTGTCAAGTGTGTATAAAAAGTGAGATTTTCTTCTCTGCCCTCATGCCCAAGCATGATGTAACTTGAAAACCGTCCCATCACGACAAGTCTACAAAACGAACCTCGCCAGATGCATTAAGTTTTGTTGTCTCTGTGATGGCTGACGTGACCTCAATCCGCTGCCTTGCTGGCTGCCTACTTAGATCATGGTCGTCTCGGCCTGTAAGAGCTTCTCCTTCATCAGGTCCAGCTAAAGCCTTACACACACTGCCCATCATTGGTGTGGATTAGAAGGCCACTGCTAGCTCACTTCTGAAGCTGTCTGCTCTCACTGAGTCATGAGCGGCTGCAGCAGCTCTTCCCAGACCTAAAACGTTACCTGAAAACACTTTATGGATAGTTTTGGTAGAAGTTATCCTCCTTCAAACATAAGCCCCTAAATCCAGCCCTCTGTGGAGTATTATCGAGTCAGGGTGTAGCTTTTAATTCCTAGATGAACAAACTTAAGCCTGGAAATTTTAACAGAATTAAAAGCAAGATCCCAGGTTTGCTTTGAAGTTCTGCATACAACACGCAACCATATTGCATCCAGGATAGTAATGGTCCATTTTAAATATCAAAACTCCTCTTAACAGTCTTTTGATCAATGAAATCATGATGAAAAACAAGTTACTGTGACTTTTTTTTTTTTTTTTTTTGCATCAAAGTAAACCATAACTGTCAGCTGTAGTAACTTATTACTCACCTTTTAATTGCTGAGATGTGGGTGCAGGGACACAGCATTGCAATGGAGTTCAAGGCCATCCCTGTAAGAGAATACACCAAACATAAACATAATTTTATAAGTCTAGTTTTACCCAAATATTATGGGTCATATACAGTTCTCTTGTGCTGTAAATTGTAGTGCTGAACACTGTATTTTTAGTTGCAGTATCTAAGACTTGAATTGTTAGTAACAGTTGAAG
The DNA here is from genome assembly GCF_001640805.2 of Lates calcarifer. Taxonomy (NCBI): domain Eukaryota; kingdom Metazoa; phylum Chordata; class Actinopteri; family Centropomidae; genus Lates; species Lates calcarifer. The sequence goes on from NW_026118040.1 coordinate 10,693, forward strand.
TGCCAGGGTGTAGACAGTGAAATTATTTGAGTTGAAATGTAGATGGTGAATGCAGTTGAACATTAATTACGACAATAAGCTGAAATTTCAGCTTAAGTGAGAAAGCAGCTGAACTTAGACTTTTAGACGAAAAGTACAAGACAGAAGCTTTGCTCTCAACTTTGAAGAGAAAAGAAGTTAACGAACACAAGATTAAAGTGGGTGACATGTCAGGTCACATGTAATCATCGGAAGGAAGTGAGATGTCTGTTGAAGTGTTGATAAACACTATGTCTCTGTCAGCTATGAGCTGAAGTGTTAGAACGGAACAAGACAAAAGCAGTTGAATAATTACTACAGTTGCTACAGCACATCAAAGCTGAACCAACAAGCAACCACAAAAAATGTTCACAGCAAAATCTTTATGTAATCAAGATAAACTGCCTACTATTAATCCTTTGGTCAAAAAAAGAAATAAATAAATTAGGAACTCAAGTTGTCATCTTGTCTAAAACTGAAATATATTCAATATATGATCATAGAGGACAAGGAACAAATCAGCAAATATTTACATTTGAGAAGTTGGAACCACTGAATTTCTGTCACCTTTGTTCAAAGAAACAATTTAAACACTTAACCTATGGTAACCCAGATTTTCAGTTAATCAACTAATTGTTTCAAATTTTGTTGTGAGCCATTATACATCTGCAGCTAGCAGTTTCAAAACTATAAAGAAATTCCCTGTAAATGAGAATGGTGCACATTGTTTCATTTTTCATTGAAACGCCAAAGCCAATTCGTGGTAATGAAGCAGGTTAGAATCCCTGGAATGTTTGGGAAAAGGTATTTGGTAAATGGACTGTACTTATACACTTTTCTAGTCATATCGACCACTCAAAGCGCTTCACACTACAGGTCACATTCACCCATTCACACACGCATTTGTACAGCACTTGTCCTATACGTATAAGTGCTCTCTTACACATACACACACCAATGACACATCAGACGCAATTTGGGGTTTGGTATCTTGCCCGAGGATACTTCGGCACGCAGACTGGAGGAGCCGCAGAAGAAACCACTGACCTTCTGGTTGGTGGGCGACCGCTCTACCTCCTGAGCCACAGCTGCCCCCAGACAGACAACAAACAAGGTAATTATTCAGTGACTAAGCAATACCTTACTCTGAATGTGAAGCCAAGAGCCATTTAAAGGGTATATGTGCTTCTTTTCCTAAAAAGAAGATTAAAAGCTCAAAAACATTGTAATAATTTGTTATCTTATTCATGCTGATGTATAAGACTGTCTGGAATTATCAAGATTTTCTTAGCTAAAAAAAGACTTGATAATTCCAACCATCCCTATTTGTTCCATGTCTTCTTACTGAAACACACATAAACCTGAGCAGTTTATCAGTGCTGCATGATTTAAAACAGATTAAATTTGTTGTAACTGTTCCTGTCACGATAAAATCAACATGCTGAGCATTTGTGACAATGGGCTCTCACTGTTTCCCACAGGTTGATCATTTACTTGTGGTGGTAGGTGGCATGGTATGCAGAGACTCGTAAAGTTATTTTCTGTAACTACAATTTACACGTCCCCTAAATGTCTCACATGCAGACTATTGTCAGACGCTACAATTCACCAATGTTTCCTTAATGCCTCAGAGAAGTCTCTAGTCTCCACACAGTTACTGCAGCACAAGTAAGATGGGCGTGTAGCTAAAAATTAGTGTGAAAAGAATGAAACAAGACATTAGATTGAAACTAGACTTTTTGCTACCTGGGCAGGCTGACCAAATAGAGCCTATGTATGGGAAATGCTGTCTCTCTTCATTTGGCTTAAACCCAAAATGTTTACACACTGGAGGTGTAGCATCCATTTGTCCAACTGTCCATTTAAACTTTTCCAAACTTACTGGCTGGAATAATGCAGTTGTCCGGGAAAACACCTATTAGCCCTATTACCCAAGTCTCATAATGCCAGTGAAAACCCCACTGTTTGTTGCGGCATCGGTGTGTAAAAACTGCTCATGTAAACACAATGGGCAAAATCAAGGTCAGCAAAGTCAAGGTCATTTCTAAATACTGCATCATAAATCAATAATGTAGTTATTGTGACGGGCCTCATTGTAACAACTTAAATATGCACAAAAATGCAGCACAGCATAAAAGGCAGCTTGTACTCTTCCAGCCAAATGATTTTGAAATATAAAGATGTACAAGCAATAGCTGATCCTGGGAATCACTTCCCTTCTACCTTAAAATGCCACCTGTGTTGCAACTCAGCTGGGAAATGAATAAACATCAGTGTGAGCCTGCTGACAGGGCCATCCTCAGTCACTCAGTTGACACTGCTGCCATGGTGACAACATCTCTACACTGCCTGTCAACCTCTGAAGCTGCTTAAAAAGAGTCACTAGTCTGGCTCAGGTATATATATGGCAAAATGAAAGTAAACATCTTTTTTTATGTGAATCACAGGGAGCACAAATAAAATATACCAGTGAGTTTTGATTGGCCAGTTTTCTGTAACAGCCTGTTAATGATTAAATATGTTTACAATGCACATGAATGAATAAACCATTAAATCAATCAAAATGTGACTGTCTGAATCAGTCATGCTTGTTTCATTAACTGCTCTGCTCAACACTTTTTATGTCATATTCTATTCCAATGTCTATGAAATAAACTTCTCCAAATATTACTCTGATCATTTAAATGCCCAAACTGCACTGATAATGTGTTTATCCTTACAAATCAACATGCTCAAACCCAGTTCGTATATATGGCTGCTGAATCTTCAAAGGCTTTTTCAATATGATTTGTGTTTAGCTTAAGTTCTAACCCTGAAGGGGTAGAACCCGCCTGTGTTTGTGCCGGTTTATTATTATTTGTTGTCATATGTCGCAGTTCAAATTCCTGTTAGCTGGAATGAGCTAGTAACAAGAAGCTTGGCCCAATAACAGGAAATGATGTGCAAATGTTTCCCAGGAAACATGAGCTCACTCAGCAAACAGTAACTATGGCTCAAAAAGTTCAGCTCACTGAGCTCTACAGAAACACCTCTTGGACCGTAAAAGTCCACCATGATCTATTTTCCACCATTTTGAATATTTTAAGACACATTTTTCACATCTCCTCCTAAACCATAGGTCCAATTACTACTAAACTGTGTGTAGATCAGTATTAGACTAAGCTTATCAAAAGTTACATGGAGGTTGTTAATACCTATTTAGTTTTTAATATATTTTTAAGATATTGATGAATGATTCCCAGAAATTTGATGTGAAAAGTGAGGGTGACATGTCAATCCCTAGTCAAAAATACATGATGATTGTACTATGAATGCATTGTGAATTTACCCACTGACTTGTGTCACATATGATTTGAAACCATCTGCAGAGGATCTTCACAACAAGCAGCAGACGCCATTAAGGCTGATGATGAAGTAACAACTTAACTGTCTATGTAGCAGTGTCACTAAGACAAATACCTGCATACTCACTTGCTGATTCTCACTCTGAAAGTGACTTATACACTTGTGTATGATTAATGAATCCATTTGCAATAAAGAATTTAACCTAAGGAAATTTGTATGCACACAGGAGTAGAAGAAGCAGTGACTAAGAGAAATGATTTGGTAACTGGTTGAAGTAGCTGACAGGTTGTTTGCCCTTGTGATGTATTACTGGCTGCAGGGTAAACAAGTATCTGTGGCTGACTTGGGGAAAGGCTCCAAGCCTTTTCTGGGCTTCACACTGGAGGGAGCAGATCCACTTCACTTTCCACTGCACTGCCTCCTATTGCTTTGGCCAGTCAACTGACAAGCAGCCAGCCGGCAAGAGCACATTAAGTTTTAATGTGAGCATGATGCATGCTTATCATTCCTGACAGCATGAACTTTTGTCACTGCTAGCCACAGAGTGAAACAAAGCAAAAACAAGAAGGGAGCAGTGCGATTTATTTTAAGGTTGTGTGCATATGTACAGAGTGTTCTAACAAGTCTTCACTCTCATTTACATTCTGTGATCAGAGTGTACTGAAGGGGATATTATGACTGTGAGCACGTGCTGTTTCACTAGTGCCAACTCTGGCCAAGGTAGTGCTTTAGGAAAGCTCTGAAAATGCATCAGAAAAAATATAGAATTCCCCAAATATGCTTTGAAGGGCAAATGATGTACTACACTTCACGAGACAAAGAAACTCCTGTCTGTGTGTGTATGATATGCACAAACTCGTGTATTGTCATGTTTCTATGCTTTATGTATATGTACAATGTAAGGACTTTAAATTACTCGATTGCAGAGGTTGTATTCAGTCAGTCATATCAGGGCACATTTACATGTGTACAGTAACACTACTACTGTAATGAGAAAAGCAACTACTTGGCTGGTCACATAATACATAATACAATACCTGAATTTCCCATAGTAATAAAACACAATTTATTTAAGTGATTAATTAGTGGAAATGTGATTTGGATATTTCCTTAAAACTGCACTATGGATCAAATGAGTATGTGTAATGTGAGATGAGACATGTCCCTGATGAAGCCACAGAGAATTATCACCAACTCTGATTCAGTCCAAAATGTAGTTCAGTCTCCGCACTCTTAACAGCTGTTCTGAGTGAAAAAACTAAACTAAACTAAACTAAACTAACTAGTTCACTAACTAAACTGTTCACTTAACAGTGCACAGATAAACTGATCAACCAGTTGGTGAACATAGCAGCAAGAGAGCCAAATATCTTTCTCAGAAGTTGTTGGAAACCAAAACTAAAAGAAGAATGATTATTTGACTTACATTCCTCCGCAGCCCCAAAGCATGAATCCTTAATAAAATTTTAAATGAATATTAATGTTGCTCTGTGTCTGCTGGATGTGTAAATAGGCAACTCTTGTAGCTTTATAAAGTGAAAATATGTCAGTGTTACATTTACAGCTTGCTGCACTAAAAAAGTCAATGACTGCAGGTATAAGTAAAAAAAAAAGAAAAGTCAGGCATACTCCAAATGATGGAAACATTTGGCAGGTGGCTGTAGTCATCGCCTTTGTCCTATTTTACCATTTGCCTTTCACCACTGATGACAAATGGAAATGTTATTTGTGTCTCTAAGTGAGATATAGGGTGCTATCTGTACAAAAGAATGACTTAATATGGCTTGAAATACGTGGAGCAGTAAAGCTACATGTCTCTCCTGTAAAGCCATCATATGACTCCCTGTGAACAGCTGTGTGGAACAGGTCAACTACCACAAGATTCTGCTATTCTGTGAGAAGATTCAAATAATTATTGAAGGTACTCATGCTGATCTGCCTACGCTAAGTGCAGTGGTAAATGATAAATTAGGGACTGCACATATATGGCAGCTAGATTTATTTAACAAAGTTAAAAAAAGAGACATTATACTTTCTACAAATAGTTGTGATGATATGCTTGGCACAAACTCAGCCTTAAAGGCTTTAAATGTTACCTATACTGTCTGTGCCAGCAGCCAGCTCTGACTGGAAATACACACTATGAAGAAAATGGGGAGTGATTAACAACTTGTGCAAGTGTGCAGAAGCTGTCAACTTCTATTGGCAATGCTACACCCTGATAGAGACCTAATGGCTATAATTACATTACAGAGTAAGGGAAGGAATAGTGCTATCAGACACACAAACAAAATCTAATGATCTCCCTACATAAAAGCACATTAGATACCCAAATCTTTAGCAAATGGCTCTCTGGACTAACACTGAGGACAATCAAACTGAAATTATGTATTAATATGGGATTAACAGGGCTTGCTTTATGGGAAGTGAAGGATCTACCACTGGAGCTTGACCAATACTAAGGATTGGCATTATACCCACATTAAGCTTGCTCGTATTTAAAAGGCCATTTACAAGTGAAAACCATATCTATTTACATTAAAACGTTGTTTTAAAAAAAAGACAGTATCCAAATCTTCTCCTTCTTCCTTCTTTTTCAGCATCAACTCAACTATACATCCCAGCCAATGTCTGATAAGGAGAGAGACAGCCTGGTTAATCTGGTGAGTCATGTTAAACCTCTGCTCTGTCCTCTCCAGTAACACCTGCACTGTACTTTAATATAGCCAAACTTACAATTTAGCTATTCCCATTAACATATTTCTTTGTTTATGTTGTCAGAAATCACAAGTTACACACATTAAAACAAACCATTTCAATTGTTTTCATTCATTCAGTGACTTCAAACTGTCTCACTCACTCACACACACACATACACACACACACCCATAACTGCTGTTGTTTTTGCTTATGAACGTTGCAATTCTCTTCATACCCTTCATATAAATTGATTACTGTTGAACTAGTTATGTCTGAATAATGAGCTTTCTTATTTACTCAAAGTGTAGACTAATATTCTCATAATTAATGATAATTATTACAATTAAATAATAATAATAATTAAGAACTAATACTGTTGGAAGTGTTTCACTTTTGGGATGCTTTTTTATGTACAGTATAATTACAAGACAAACTAAATGCTACTATATATAAGAACATGTAATTGTAACCTAACCCCAAATTTTTTGACCCATCATCATGTCAATAAATGGAGTTAAGTTGGTTAATATTTTGCTTAGGACAAGTTTGTTGGGAGGTGTGACATATACTCTCCATGCTAAAGCATATGCAATTTAATTTCCATACACATTTGATGGTCAGGTAGTAAATGTAGTCCATTTGTATCATCTGCTGGTTATTGTGCTTGAATAAGGTCTGTATGGCAGTTGGCTGAATGATTTATTGTAAGAGTTTGATTACACTGGATGTGCAAACATATCATCTTTCCCATTTTCATCGTTTTGGATATATTGGTATATTTTAATAACATCAGACCAGACACCCTCTCTGCAAATTCTTAATCAAACAACTTGTCATTTTTTGGCTTGTTTTCATTTAAATTTTTCTTCAGCTTAAAATCAATTGGATGAAATTGTATTTCAAAGCAGTCTGCAGAAATCTGACTTAGAGTCCTCATCCAAAGCATTCCCAACATTTGCGTCAGCTAATCTTCTGATGACTAAAAAAAAAAGACTAAAATGTTCTTGGTTGAAATGTCCAGAGTTAAAAGGACTCAACAAAATAAAGGACGATGTTGACTAAGTATGACTAAAACTAACATGGACTTTTTACCTCAGCACTAAGCCTACATTCACACTAATATGTTGCTGAGTGTAACTATGCAACCAACAGAGTACACAGTCTGCTTCCTGTTCTCACTGGCATGTGCATGCCCAGTGAAATTATGTATGATATGGAGCTAAAATGTTTTTTATGTAAATGTATTGGTGTGGACATAGCCTAAGACTAAGTCTAAAAACTGCTGAATAAATAAACACGATTAAAGACCTCTTTTCCTTTTGGTATTAAAATGTGATCTGTATCTGTATGTGATGTGGGTGCAAATACACACAGAATGCATTGAAATTAGGATGTATTCAAATCATCCAAACCATTCCAGGAGGCGGTCTGTTTCACACTGTAATCTGATATAGACACATTTTTCTCCTGACTAGTTGAAAGGTCCCCTAGACAGTCTGTCACAAATACACTGTCCATTTGTGACAACAGAGGTGCAAAGCTGAATAAGGTCTGCTCACTTTCCTCTGGTGGTATCTATCCATGAAAGTAGTTTTCTGTGATTTTTGTAGTTTTTCAGATGCACTATGCCTTGAGTGGAAAATTGTTCCAATAAAAAATGTTGACAGTGAAATGTAATTCGTAAAATAAATAACAAAATAAAGTTGTGATCATGTAAAATAATATGTCACTTGAACTTGTAATTATAAAACAAAAGAAAAGTTTGAATCCTTAAAATTTAATTGCAAGTTGCCTTGGAATTAATTTTCTGAACTTTTTCATTTACATTACATTACAGTGTGTGTGGAAACTTACTAAAGATTGGCTCATCATGGAGCAATAACATAAAGATGATGTGGCTGTTCTCAGTTTAGCATATTGAGCTTCCAAAGATGTCTTCAGGTTCTTCACTAAGCAGTGACTGGTTACAGTGAGAATACTGCAATTAAATAGACTGAGCACACTAACGCCTGAGGCCTGTTTGTCTTTCATGCCAAGTTGATCTGATTAGCTGGGCTAAATCCAGCTACCTCCACACAACACACGCACACACACACTCACTGCTCTGCATCCTCACAGGCACCCTAAGAGCAGCACTGTGGCACCAAAACCTAAACAACTACAAGACTATACGGAGAAAGCTGATGAAAGCTGCATATATTTCATGCACTGCTTCTTCAATGGCATCTCCATGGTCACCGTGGCAGAAAGACCTCTGCTACAGCGTACTTACTGTCAGCACTCTGTTCCAGTTGGCGAAGAAAGAATGTGCGTGCTGAATAAAAAGAGACAACCAATAAACAAACATTAGTAACTGTTAGCTGGTAAAAGCTTTACTTTCAAACCGATTTATAATGTTCTGCCATGTGTAGGATTATTTCATTCTTCGTTTGTTTGTGGTTTTAAAAACAGCTGTTATCAGTTATCAGTTATGTAACATTGAGCTAACTAGCTAACATTACTCGCTAGCTTGTTTTGCCTACATCAGTGTATGTCTGCATTTTTATTGAAAGTTGAAGCTTAATAAATGGAAGCCATGTGCGTACATGTCTCTGTGTTTGTATGAGGTGTTGTCTTTATTATATTCATTGCAGCTTAACGTGTGAATCTCTAATGTAAGAAAATGAAAAGAATTCACAATTTAGCATATGTATAATGAGCCTGCGGTTGAAGGCTATCTGCTTCTCAACACAGAGTATTATAGATAAACTTACATTTTGATTGATTTAAATACACTACTTCTATGTCAGTGACTGCTAAGTAGCAAATTATGGTTTTATCTTCTGAATAAGTCTGGCCCACCTGTTTGTTTGTTTTTTTTTAATTAAAACATCTGACTGCTTATGTTTCTTGTCCTGCATGACTTCATTTTAGTGATGAAAGACAAAATGCTAAAAATAACCAAACAAGTAAACAACATACTAAGAATACTTTGCACATGCTGAGTGGTCTCCTCTTTTGCACAAACAACTCTACATTGTACTTTATTATTCATCCTCTCGTAGTTTTTACCTATTCACCTGATCAGCCTATTTCATGGCAAAATGAAACAAAGGCGAGTGACAGTGAGATGCCAGTGTGAGCAAGAACTTGGCTTAAAACCAACAACTCCCAACCTCACAAGTAAATGTATTTTAGTCCCTTGAGTCAGAGAGCACCCAAGCTGTGTATTTATTTTTTAATCGTTTCCGCCAGCTATGAGAATGAGTCATCATACTCCTCTCTCCTGCAAAAATCTGGGTGGTAAGGACTGAAATTTGAATCGGAGGGATATAATAATATAGAATAAATATATAATAAATACTGATGGTGTTGAAGTGAGATCATGTTGCACCTACACACACACACACACACTCACACAACCCTAATTGGTAATTTTAGAGCAGCCTGCTCTTTCTCTCTCCCAGCATCCATCCTTTCCTGTCTCCAAAATCCACCCAGAGAAGCACTCATCATCAGAGATGGCACGTCTGTGCTTTCACACCAGATTGGGTTAGATTCTCACCTATTGCAGGTTACCGGCTGCCACTCCACATTGCTCTCATTTCTGAGAGCACAGGCCTGTGCAGTCTTGTTAAGGTGAATATAACATCAAAAACAGACTGAGCTTGACATACACTCTGTACACTTTCATGTGTTTTATATATCAATCCGCAAGATGGAGGAATTCAGCTCTGGATTTGAAGACTTTCCATTAAAATACTTTGACTACAGGCAAGTCAAATATGCAATGAATTTGTCAATAAATCACACTCGAGTGTTGTAGTGTATCAGAGTGTTACAATTAAATGGGCTTGTTGACGTTCAATACGCAGTTAAGATAAGACAGACTTTATTAATTCCACTTGTGGGAAATTTACATGTTACAGCAGCAAGAAACAAGAGTGACAAAAATAGGAAAAAAAAAAATGTTGCTCTCATATGAACATCAGAAATATGTGTATTTATTGACTTGGGGCCAGTCTAGGAAGAACATTGTTTTCTTAAACATCACTGAATTCTGCAGCATTCAGGTTTCTTTAGCCCAAAGTTTGAAAAACAGCCCCAGGCAATGTCCACATGCTATACTTTTGGTCAAATAGTGCATTTTGAAATAATTTTCTTCGTTTTTAAGGTTGAAGTAATGGCAGATTTTATCCCCTCTTCCTGTCTTCAACTAATAAAATGCAAATGTTGCAAAAGTAATCCTCCTGCCAAACACCACACACTTTCACACACAATGTGGCATGTGCATGGAAACAGTTAATGCAGTACTGGGAGCTCACACCTCTCCTGCAAACTCCTCAGATCTGCTCCAAGACTTGAGATTGTGCCTGTTACGCTTTAAAGTGATGAATTCTAACTGCAGTGGAGTAGTGTGTGTAAAGTTGTTGTGAAGTAGACTATGAACAGAAGATTTTACATGTATACTCTGTGTCTTCTGTTTGTAGTGATATTGATATTTTCTTGTACAACATGCATTCCTTGAGGAATTTCTCTACTGGGAAAAAGTGTATCACAAAGTCTGTATACGACAAAAAACAAGACAAAAATACATTCCATAGTGTTAATTGCTTGGACATAACAAAACAACAGTTCTACTAATTGCTTCTTGTAAGGATTGCTGCCACATGAAAGCTAGGGGGGTTGATTATATCAGAGGTTTATCCCCTGGAGACTAGCCACAGCAAATTTACATAAACTTATAAGTGTATATATGTGTGGAGCCAAGTATTGGTCATGTGGAAATTGTCATCTGATGGTGGCACCAAACGAAACCTTACCAAAATCATTCAGAATCATCCTCTGGGGATTTGCAAACATACACAGAAAATGTCATGGCAGTCATAGCAGATATTCCTCTCTAGACCATAGTGTTGGATGGACACACGAATCGTGTAGCTGCCAACCAAAGACGACTGCCATCAGTTCACAAACGTGAGAGACAGTAACAACTCTGTATCTCATATACTGAATAACATACCTACAGGCTAATTTACACTCAAACTATACTCTCTGCATCCACATGTCCCAGGGCTAAATTACATACAGGCTGCCACGGCCATCTGAATGGTGAAGCAAAGCCAGGCAGGAAACCTTGCAGACTGCTAATGGCAGAAAACTACTGTAATCTCCTCCACATGTCTGCATGTTTTTAAGGTAAAATTCATCATTCATTCAATCATTCTGATATAGGGTTTGTGCACTAATAACATGGAAATGTAGGCCGCATGTCCAATTCTGCTGCAAGACTACTGGTAGTCACAATGACCGTGACCAACTGGACCTATAATATCTACAATGGCGCATCAAGAAAAATGGTGATTAGTGATGCCCTTTTTAAAGTTTTATTGTCTTGCTGCCAATACTGAGTCCTTTGGTAAAGATTTCTAGTTTCAATCATAATTTTGCACAAATGTTAAACGAATTTCAGTCCAGAATTTCCAGAAAAACAACTGTTATAGAACAGACTACAAAACAAAGTCTATTTCCATCAAACCAATATATATATTTTCCAACTGAATACAGCTCCACAGTGCACAATTAGTCTAAAAAAGGACAACATTCTAGAACTTCATCAAGAACTGCATCACAACTTTTCTAAACAGTAGTGGAGTATGCATTGCGTTTTAGACAGGGCAGCCTCTCTTCATCTCAAGCATGAACAATATACAGTGCTGACATTTAAATGCAGTTTCCAACCAACAGCTATACTGTAAAAGGTTTCCCTGCAAATTGAGTTTTATTTCAACCCAAAGCACATTACTTTCATTGGGAAACAAATCACAAAGTGACTAATGATACTGATTTAAAAAATGTACCTAGTTTAAAGAGTACGGTCTAGACCTGCTCTATATGAAAAGTGCCTTGAGATGACTGTTGTTGTGATATGGCGCTATATAAATAAAATTGAATTGAATTGAATTGAATTAAAAGTGACCCTGATTCTTTTAAGTTCTGAAAATCCCCTTTTATTGACTGCCTGTCACCCATCCATTGTCTACAACACTTAACCTTTTGGTCACGAGGGGCGCTGGAGCCATTCCCAGTTGATACTGGGTGAGAGGTGGGGTGCACCCTGGACAGGTCATCAGTCTGCAACCTGCATGTCTTTAGACCACCACCGTGCTGCCCTATTAAAGTCATTGTTGTGTAAGTATAATAATTTTCCTCTATATTTGACTTTGATTTCATTTCCTCTTTTCCCTGTATTATCATTTAATTTTTAAAAGACTGTGAGGAAACCAATGTGTTCTGCACACTGTTGTTCACCTGTGCTCACTTTATCAACAGTTGACTGCTTTGCCCAGCCACTTGACCAGAATTCTAAGTCTGTTTCTGCCATGGCCAGTTAATTGTTAACAGGTTAAGGGATAATACATGGGCACAAGGACAAACAGCAGTGCTCTCCTGTAGCTTCCTGCATGGCTTGTGGGAAAGAACTGCTGGTTGTATTTACATCATACACGTAAATAAAGGCAATTGACTCCTTTTCCATTGTAGGTAGATGTGTTTGACATCACAACCAAGTTACAACTGAGTCAACAACTGAGTTAGTAAACAGTAGAAACAGCATGTAGGTCAGTGACTATTTTGGGAAATTCTTTATCTAATATATTATATATGTTTTACTTAAGTCTCTTGAAACACAACACTGACTGAACAATGTTCAAGTGCTGCTTGAACAAAGACAGATGGAATTTGTGGCTAAGACGGCTATGAGTCGCAGAAGTTACTGACAGAGGTGACAAGCATTCAAAACTTCCATGATGTCTATTGTTGATAGAGGGACCAAGACCGGTTATCACCCTGGAAAATTCATGTTTTCATCACTGCTTTTTGGAGCTGGAGCCAAATACCCATGACTGCTGCAGAGTCATTTTACATGGGAATGCCAATTTTGCCCTTTCCCACTGAGGACACAAACCAAAAGCTAGTGGGTGTTGTTGGGTTTGTGTAAAAGAAGCTTTAGCATTGATAAGCGGTCATGCTTGCACGTTCTGATACTTTATGTCCTCTCTCCTGACCCACAGGGCAAGTGTACAACAGATGAGGGTCTCAACTTAAGGTTCTAATTTTAGAGAGAAAAGGGGCTTAAAGGAGAGTGTTAAAGCTGTGATTAAATCAGTCATCAGGACTGTCAGCAGCACACTTCACTATCCTCATTAAGAAGAGTGTCTTCAGTATATCTTAACCTGAGAAATATTTCAGGAGGAGGATATTGTTTGTAGTCATCATTTCTATTTGTAGAGTTAAGAAGTCTTCAAAAGAAAATTTCCATTAACAGATACAGTATTAGTACTGTTTTTTTCCAAGCCAGTGTTAACCTTCTATTGCCACTTTGTGAATCAGTATGGTTAGCATATGATGCAGTGCAGTGCACTTTGATTATTTACTGAACAACTGATCAGACTGTTAAGTGAAGCCACAAATTTGAATGATTCTAATTTAAATGATAAGTCTGGCACTAAAAAAACAACTGATGTCACTAATTATCCACTCATACCATCGCAGAAGAAGGATTAAAAGAACAAATGGTGGAAAATGACATAGAAAAAGTTATAGAAATATGACCTTTTTGTTATTTTCATCCAGCTGTATTTATACAAATTAAAGGAAACAATGATGGAAAATGTTTGTATTTAGCTGAAATAACTGCAATCAGGATATTATATAATCACTGTAGTAGACCACTTATTTTACATTTCTTCTGCATTATCTGACATTGGCAATGAATTCAGTTGGGCAGATGTCTCTGATTTTTCATGTTTGTGTTTCCCACAGGCACCTCATTGCATGAAAGAATTCTCAAAACTATTAACATTTTGACAGCAGCACAATCTCCAAAGAAAAATTAAAGTGAGATGGAATATGACTTTTAGTCAACCAGACAAAAGCAGTACAAAGTGGGTGAGTGAGTGTGCTATCACTATCTCACCAGACAACTAGGTGCTCAAGTAACAGGAACAGTTATGGACCAAATGTTAAAAAAAGGAAAAAAAAAATGTTTTCAACCAGCACATTTCAGTAAATGGCCTTCAGCAGGCTATTTTACAGAATAGGCAAAAGTACAGAATGTACAATTTGCTACAAGACAGTTGACTCTTTGTAGTTTTCCAGTGAGAACTGACACCCAGATAATCCATCCCTAGACCATCTCCAGCACAGATTTTCTTTCTAGGTGTTAATTAATAGACAAAAAACCTTTACCATAACATATTGTACAATGGGAAGAGGAAAAGCAGAGATACAAGACATTGCTTCCCTTCACTGATTTGTCAAGCTCAAACAGTTAAACATTATACATTTTGCAGTATGTTGCTATTGTTTTTTCTGAGGGACAGTATCACATTGTCTGACAACACCAGCCAGCTACGGCTCAGTGGGAATTTACTTGAGACAGATGTCATTTAAAGTGGGTTGTGCATGACTGACAGATTTGTGCTTCACTCTGATATCAACATGAGCCTTTCTTACACTTGAGCAGGCAAACATACCACTTTTGGGCTTTTCTATAGAAACATAGTAGCTGTTTCACAAAGAGTCCATCGCAACATGTTTGAAGTGGAGAAATAGACCAAGCAGTTCCAGAATCCTGCTTAGATTAAACACTTGCTCACCATGTTTGGAGATTTCAGGAGGTGGTGAGTCATGTCATCATCTAAAGACTCCCCCTGGGTATCTGGCTGATCCCACTTGCAGCTGCTGGGCTCAATCAATTCTCACTGGATATTTTCCTAAATGAATTCCTGTAGCAAAAAATTGAGCTTATGATGTGCTCTGACTCTATGTAACATTATTCTATATATGTATATATATTCATATTTAATACTCCACCAGTGCTTATATCAAGGCATGTAACAGTATACAATATTATACTGTAGCCTTTTGCAAATTTAATGTGATATCAACTAAATAATGGTTCACTCTGGGGCTGCACAATTAATCATATGAAAATCGCAATTTCTAGTCAGAGCTCTATGCAATCTCATTTCTAAATGACAACGATTCTGCTGCGTTTTCATAAGGAACTCCAGCTTCAACAAAACAAACGCTCCTATCTCTCTCAGCAAATCACAATACACCACTACACCACCTGATTCAGAAATATACCCAGCGAGAGTAAGTGACACCAGCTAGGAGTTGTGTTAGGTCGGATAAAAACATATCCAGAAGAAAACCTTGCTGATGGTGGTAAGAACCACCCTACTGCTCGAGCAGAAAAAAGATTAGCAATTTCATTCTACCATTTTATTTGTTATAACACCAGTAGTTTCCACTTTAGCTTTGTTTGTTCTCGCAATGAGCACGCAGCTCTCACCCGACATCATCTAATTCTACATACGTTAGTTTTGTGATTTTGTCACTTTAAGACGAGATGTGGTTGTAAAGTTTACAGCCTGTCACTCTGTTGCTCCTGCAGCGCTGAATTATACAAATGTTAGTTATGTACTCTTTACAGGTGTGCGACCTATTACCTCTTCCAGTTTGCACATACAGTGCTTGTTAGTACATTTGTTATGTTGATAAAACCATGCGTACGTGTCCTACTACATTTGAAAATAATTTGCATACGGATGTAATTTTCAGAAGACAGTGCTGACATGCAGTGGCATCATAGTTGAACTGGCCATCAGGGCATACAGGTACAAATCCTGGTGGGCCGTAGCAACAGTGGGCCGGTGGACCATAAAGTCCATTAGGTTTTTTACCAGCCCTGTCATTTGGTCATTCGTGGTGCTCATGAGAGCATGCATGCATGAGCCAGGACTGAACTTCTTTCCCAGTCCATTCAATGTGTCTCATTTCATTAAAAAATACTGAATTGAAGCTAAATAATGAGGATACCATGATCTATCATTGACAATATAAATAGTATCAAGACACCAATGTTACAAGTGAAACAGCAGTTTCTTTGGTTAAATTGATTTTGTTTCTGATAAAAAATTAAACAAATGACATTGCTTTAAAAAATTATTAAGTTTTGATTACAACCAAGTATGTTATGGCGCACAAATGCCCACTAGGCACTAGTGTGCTTCTGCTGCATTCCTTAAGTTGTGAATATGAGAACAGATGGCAAGTATTGAGGCAGTAATAGGAAGTCAGTCAAGTTACCTGAGTGTCTCATGATGTATTTAGGGCAATTGGGATGATAGTGTGCACTAAAAGTGTGACACAATGTGGAAGGCAGGCAGATTAAATTGGTAATCAGGTTACACACACTTATATAGTTCATGCTGAAAGTCTGTAATCAAGTTGGAACACGGCAGGAATTTGTTATACTCAAAGAAAACGGTTGTGTTTTGAAAAAAAATATTATGACCACTGGCACTTCTGCAGCACTGAAAGCCTCATAAGTGCTTATTAATGTTAATAAGACAAAAATAGCTGCATGGCAGGCAAAATGATCCAATGGGAACACTTGCAATTTTTCACTGAGAAGCAGGGAGGTGATTTGTATTCCCCTGCTGTTCCCCTCCAGCCCCAGCATTTCTGTTAAATCTGGGTTCAATTCAGGAAAGCCCCATTTAATTTTTAGGCAAATAAAAGTTATAAATATTCCACTGGAAGAGTAAATGAACAGGGCTGCAAGTGGTTAGTTAGTTAACAGGAATCACTGGTACATTAAAATATGATAAATATTTCATATGGAAAGTATATAAAGAAGGCCGCTAAGCTGATTTTCATCATTATCATCATCATCACTTCTCATGATTCACAATCGCGTCAAAGGCCTGCTTCAGCACATTAACAGTGACTGGTGCTCACTGAGTCTGTTAGTCATTAATAAAACACACTATATGTCTTCAGGAGCACTTAAGTAATTTGTAATCAACATAGCCACAGGATATATAACACAATTATTCATTAAGTTGTATTTTTTTAGTGCTAGGATGACTTTAACGCAGTGAGATTTAATCAGTGATGACTAATTTAATCGCAGTCAGTTGGAAAATACTACAGTCTGATATGTTAATCTGCCTCTAAAACCATGCTGGATATTTTTATTCCCCTTTTGTTCCACAAAGAGCAGGGAAGCTGATAACATGTGGCACAGTAATAAAATACACTGAGGAAGAGAGTCAATATAGGCAAAGTTGAAAAAAACAGAATTATCCTCTACAGACCCATGTAACAATGTGGCACACATGATAATTCCATAACATCAAATACAAATTCCCTCAGGTGTATATGTAGTTCAGTTTGCATGCCTCTAATGGAAGCTGGCAATGTTTAATGCACTGAGCTGCACTGGTGCTGTGTCATTCTGACGTTAGTCTACCTCCATTGCCAAGCCCCTCAGAGGACTCATTTTAACCATGAGAAGGAAAATTTAAAAGGAACACTGAAGCAGTAAAAGTGCTACGTCTATGAAATAGCACTGAAGTGCATTTGTTTGACTTGTACATATGGTACATTTCATAATACAAGGAACAACAGCAGGGGAACAGCAGGTAGACACTACCTACAAAATATCTCTCTACTCTCTTCGGCATTGCTCTTCAAAGTCAAACCTGAGTCCTGGAAGATTTTGAACTGTTAATCAGTTAAGATGTGGAAAGATGTGGAACAAAGTCACACATCATCACACACATCATCTCCAGCAGAAGCATGAATATTAACTATTAAAATGACAAAGACAAAAAAATAAAATAATAATAATAAAATATGGGTAAAATACATTTTACTCACCAAAACTGCTGATTATTTGTAGACAAATAATACTTATTATGTAAGAAATACGACTGGGCAGACTCAACTTTCAGCATTAGATAACACAGATAACCTCTACAACAGAGTCATTGAACTTTTCCTCATCGTCCAGCCATTGTGTTTTGGAAAAAAAAGCTATTAAATCAGTACTAACATGCGTTAGCTTGTGCTGGTAGCTATAGATGTGGTTTGCTAGCTCCCACCAGTATGGTCTCTGACCATCCAATCAGATTAGAACGTTATCATAGGCCAGCTAGATGGCCGCTGGTCTCACCAACTTAAAATCTGACTGGTTAAAGGATCCGTGAGGCAACAGTTTCATCACCATTTATTTTAAATGACAGGGGCCTGTGCTGTTGATTGTGAGGGCCTCAAGTTAGATTTCTGTTAACTTGGCAACACAGGGCTGAAATCTGATTGGATAAAAGCTCTAACATAAACAAAAAAACTGTATTGGAAGCAGCACAACCCTGAGGAAAGCTATGAGAAGAAGAGAGTAGACTATTGGCAACAATCTAGTACTCATACTATTGTTGAAAAAAAAACATTTATAAAAATATAATTCAGTGATTGTGATAGTGATTAGGCCAGCAGAGAAGGCCTTGCTGGCTCTGACTACCCACCACTATATTCACCCATTCATGCACATATTCATACAGCACCTTTCTACACATTGAGTGTTTTAACATACACACCCATTTACACAATAACAGTAACAATAACTGTACTATTAATCACTGAAATCTGGGAACATGGCAACATCTCTAAAATGAATAAAGACAGAGCAATAAACATTAGCACTCAGACAGGTTGTAGCCAAGAGAATAATAATAATAATATCTTAAATGTATAAAGCGCCTTTCACGAGACCCAAGGACACTTTACAACAAACAAACAACAAAATAAGATTAAAACTAAGGCCTGGTTCCAAAGGCCTGGTTGAATAAGTGACTTTTCAGAGCAGACTTAAAAGTGACTAATGATGTAGCATGGTAAATGGACTGTACTTATATAGCGCTTTTCTAGTCTTTACACTACAGATCACATTCACATAGCACTTGTTCTATACATTAGTGCTTTCTAACACATTCACATCAGAGGCAATTTAGGGTTCAGTATCTTGCCCAAGGATACTTCAGCACGCAAACTGGAGGAGCCGGGAATCAAACCACCAACCATCTGATTGGTGGGCGACTGCTCTACCTCCTGAGCCACAGCCGCCCATGGCGAATCTCCAGAGGGTGGGGCCTGCCACGCTGAAGGCTCTATCTATCCCCAAAGAATCGCATTTTGGTGCAGGAAACAGATAGGAGGCCTGAGTCAGAGGACCACAGGTTCCATGAAGGAGTATGCTGGTGGAGGAGGTCCAAAAGGTACTGTGGAGCGAGGTTGTGGAGCGATTTATAGACAAGCAGGTTGTAAATGATGCAGTACTTAACTGGAAGCCAGTATAGGTGAAGGTAATAATAATAACATCCATTGCAAATTTCTGAAAAATTTAAAACTCAAACTTACTTGCCTTGTTAGAGTTTGTGATAGTAACGGCAACATGTTCCTAGAACTCAGGAATTAATTTGAAAGGTTGTGGTGTTGTCATAACTAATAAAAATGATGACCAAAACAAAACTTAAGCCCATGTTGTAATAAACTAAAATGACCTTTTAGTGTCATGTCTTAACCACTAATTGTTTTGTTTTGTGTTGTATGACAGATACTACGGACATTAAATAAAAGCTTGACTGGTAGACAAGCTGGCAGTGAGCTGTCAACACTTCATGTCATATTTTTAACACCTCAATGGATGTGCAAACTACCATTCTTTCTCCCAGGATTATGACTTCATACACAAAAACACAAAATCTATATACATACCGTAGCTATTTATGGAACTATGAAGAATTTTAAAACATCCTAATACCATCATATATTGACTTTTGAACATCCAAAAGGAAATCACATTATACATCAAATCATCTATACTCTATGCAAGACTCAGCGAAGCTACCTCACAACTGCTGTGAATCTGTGGGCATCCTGACCTAAGACATATCAAATATGCAGACTGTAATTCTGTCCCGCTGATCCTTCATTTGCAGAATTAAACACACTGTACTGATCTGGGCCAATCCAGGAAGTTGGCAGCTAACCTGGGGCTGGATGGCAGGCCACTGCATGAGGGAGAAAAGCCCTAATCCTTGGGACCACTGTCTGTGATATGTCAGCAAAAATGCTCAAATGACTGTGTCACAAATGCTGGTGGACTCCTAATGTGGGGGTGAGGGGCACAACACCAGCTCTGCCAGACTGATCCTGATCCTTACTGCTCTACAGTAAGTTATGACATTTGACGTAAACAACGACCTCAAAGTCACTGCTGGCCTAAATTTTTGCACAAACATTTACACTGCACTGAAACTGTAAAAACTGAGACCTATGCAAACGAAATTTCGTTCTATATACACTTGCTGCATACTGAATGACAATAAAAGTCTGTCTAAGTCTAAATATATATCCTTACGGTGCTATCCTTACGCTGGTCCTTACGTCTGTCAAGATAATTACGTATTGGCTTATCATACAATATATGGAAATGACACACAGCAACAACCACAGTGAACCAGGTGAAGCCAAGATAATGTGTTAATCAAGGCTAATAGGTGTTTGCCCTCACGAGTGCATAATTCCAGCCAGCCAGTTTGGAAGAATAAGTCCAAATGGACTTGGTTGCAGTCCACAGCTCCAGTATGGGAATATTCTGGGTATAAGCCCATGTAGAAAAACATTACTGAGTTTCAACCTAATGCCTTACTTCACTCGTCAAACCTACCTATTTTTAACCACACACCTGTCTGTGTTGCGCTGCATTAACCAAGTGGAGACATGAGGTTCTCTGTGCACAGCTGCCTGTGAGGCATTAAGGGAACATCACTAAATTGTAGCATCTATGGATAGTCTGCATGTGAGGTGTTTAGGGGACATCTGTACATTGTAGTTACAAAAAACAACCTGGAATACATTCTCCCCTTCTGAACTGCATAACTGCCATACCATCCAGCACCACAAGGAAATTCACTGCAATGAAAACACTAGGCCCTTTTATACAGCCTTTTCAAGCAAGAATATTGTGCCATTACTTTGCCTTACCATTATGTATAAAAAGGTACGGGGGCAGAATAAGGGGGTCTTATCACCCCACCTTTAAGCAAGCAGTCAGAGCCTCTGTCAATACATCTATATAAAAGGCAGAGCCAGCACGACAGAACAGATGTCGACCAACGCCAAGGCTGCTGTGTTACACGTCATGCCTCTGACACTGTGATGCTGGCGTGCTGTCTAAAATCACACATTATGCTGGCTTTGTGTTGTTCTGTGTACCAATGAATGGGTGGCTGTGGCTCAGGAGGTAGCGCAGCACCAATCGGAAGGGCGGTGGTTCGATCCCCGGCTCCTCCAGTCCGCGTGCCGAAGTATCCTTGGGCAAGATACTGAACCCTAATTTGCCCCCAGTGTGTGTCATCTGTGTGTGAATGTGTTTGAATGTGTCAGAAATGTATTGTATGTATAGAACAAGTGCTGGGTGAATGAGTGAATGTGACCTATAGTGTAAAGCGCTTTGAGTGGTTGATATGACTAGAAAACTGCTATATAAGTGCAGTCCATTTACAAACAAAGGTGGGTCTTCCTAATGCCAATATTGCTTAATCTCTGTGTACAGACACAGTCAATAAAAACGTTTAAGGGACTTGGTATTTGTTCCAGTAGAGTAAGGATCAACAGTCTGTTTTAACTCACCAGAAGTTTCCACTTCAGCTGTGGGCACCAACAGAGACGGGTCGCACTGCCCTGCCTCATGTTGTCTGGTCTTGCTCTGCCCTCCATTTTCAAGTCTCTTCTTCCATCACAGTTAGTTTTGTGGTTTGTTTATTTTAAGACCAGATTTGGTTATAAAATTTACAGCCTGTCAGTGCCTGCAGTGCTCAGTGTGTGAAACTAAGAAACAGCTTAAAAAAGTGTAACAACTCATCGGCTGACATTTTTGAGTTGAGTGAATCAGGGCCTTTGTATCAAATAGTCGAATTTTTGGGGCCAGCCCTAATCATTATGCTATAAGGCTGGAAATACACATTACACTGGATTTATCATGGCAACAAATACACGTAAGGAAGGTTTTGAGTTTCCATTAACCTATGAACTGAACAGGAAGAATTAGTAATAAATGTATGTCTCATTGTTAGCTCTACATTGAACTAGCTGTAAATAAAAGTCTTTAACACTGAGGTAAATGAAGGCCCTGAGAATGACTTGAGAATATCTAATATCTAGTTCCCCTGATTCATGAGTGCATGTGAAACACAAATATGGATTTTAATATTATTGCATTCACGTGGTGCAGTCAGAGTAGCAGATGCAGAACACAGGCCCACACACAGAAGTGTGCCATGAATAGCAGTCACATGTGCTCCTTGCTGTGCTGCACTATACGCTATGTAGGTTGATTTCTTCCTCCACCATTAGCCTCACTTCAAAGCCTTTTTTTGCTGTTCCAGTCCCTTGGGTTCCTCCATCCTCTTTTCTGAGTTTGTATCACATCAACAGCTTTACAGTGAACCGATCAATTACACAATGCATCTGTGTGAGCAAAATTACTCTAAACAAGCTCTGGCTCAGAGTTAGCACTCCCACATAACACTTGGTCATTAGACCCACATTATACCACAGGCTTTAAAAACAAAAACTGTAAGCATCTTTTTAGCTACACCATTAGCAGCATGAAATATAATGCAATGCTTAAGAGGAAATAAGTGTCATGAGCCTGTAAACTGGACTTGCATGTCTGAAGGTCTGTCTGCTTCAGCCAAGTTTTCAATGAGTATTTATAAAAAAAGGAGTTAAAAAGCAGGCCATCAACATCAAACCATGATGTCAGCCTAATTAAAGACAGACCTACTTGTTTGGTTGCATCTACTACTTAAAAAGAACTGACACAGCACAAAAACAATGAATTAAAGGAAAAGAAGATTAAGACAGTTGGAGACTGTCACAAAACAGGGACAATTACTAGATTACTAGTTGTTAAATACAAGCCAGCCATCAGTTAATACAGTCTCAAATAATAGCTGTGACATGGCTAGCGTAAACCATAAAGGCTGGCCCATAACGTTGTTTTCAATAAAATCTAACACCTGCTGCATATTTCAAAGCCTTCCAGAAAAGGAAGGATTATGCTATGAGTATGAGTCAGTGAACAGCTTTCAATTTTTGTTGGTGTGATGTCCCTCTCACTGTCTAGTGAGCTGTCAGGGGCAACCTCAAGACAACTAGCTGACAGTAGAAGGTTGTCAGATTGTCCACCTCTCTAGGCGATAAAAGCTGGCTCATGGACTTCCTGCGACAAATATACACCCTGCCTCATGTTACCTCCGTTTTACACTATTCAGCACCTCCACAGCACAAAACGGACACATTCATGCATCGTTTTTATTTCTGATGTTATATACTGTTAACCATATTTCTTGGGTGGACACATTTATTGGTGATCCACTGAAAGAGCTCAACAAACAAATGAAATATTTGTACACTAAGTGTCAAGTTTCATTAAAAATAGCTAAATATTTTTGCTAAAGAGAAGCTGCAAGCATAGTATGACTGTTGTTGATTGAATTACTATTATGGAATTGTACATATGGACTGGCGATCTGTCCAGGGTGTACCCCGCCTCTCCCCCAGTGTCAGCTGGGATTGAACCCTTAACAGGTAAGTGGTATAGATAATGAATGAATGAATAAATGAATTGTACACAATACTAAATCTATCAGGACAACAGGTAAAAAAGGAAGAAGTGTGAGGAAAGGTCAGAAAACACGGAGGCTTCTTACTAAAATATGGTAAAATATACTTCGAAAAGAGAGGAAACAAGGAACAGAGGCCTAGTTAAAGTAAATGAAGACCACAGCCACTATTTGAGTAAACTGTGATTTTTACATTTTGTGATGACATTTCTTCCTATCTGTATAATTCCTGTGGAAGACTGTTAACAGTAAGCATGAATAAGTTAGAAACTAACACTGCTCACACGGTTATCTGCTCCGAGCATTTGACAGCAAGTATTTGACACTGATAAAAATGAAATGTTAGTGGAAAAGAGGGCGATGCTGTCAAATGCTCTAGAGAGATGTAATATTATTCCAGGGCTGGCACTTTGGCTCCTGAGGGCCATCAATATTCACTCACCAATCCTCCTAAGATAAAAATACCAGGAAACCACAGTGCCAGGTTTTATAAAATAAGCCAGTATGTGCATGTGTGGTGTGTGTGTATGTGTGTGTGTGTGTGTGTGCGTGCATAATGAGAGGGAGCAGGGAATCAGCTGGCTGATTGGGCAGTGGCAGGACAGAGCTCCATTCATTGGGGAGTAAGAACAACACAACCCCGAGAGGTACCTGCTCTGCCAAAGCAAATAGGATCGTCTTTTTATTCAATCTATCTGTTTTCCATTAAGTTAATTAACGTACACGGAACTAGAGAGACAAACAAACAAAAGTAAAAGCATCCTCCCTTTTGAGCGCAGGCACACAGCATGAGCGAGAGGCAGAGGGAGGAGAAAGAAACAAACAAGGGCCAGTGGATCTAATTGGCTCAAGGGCCACGGTGCACTGAGCGGCAGCAGGTCAGCTGTGGCTCACTAGCACTGACACAGTAACCCTCTGATAGGCCCGCTAACAAAGAGAGGGGTGGGGTGGGGGTGTCTGTTTGTATGATGCCAAAAAAAACACTTCACTCTTTCTTCTGTCTTCTTCCTCTTCACTTCCTGCTCTTTGCATGCATCAGCCTCTCTCCACTTCTCCGCTTCTCTACCTCTTGCGGTTTTCATCCTCACATCTCACTTTTCCATACATACTGCATAATGTATGAATCAATAGTGAGCTTAACGTGTTTGCATTGGACACTCATTATCTTCCTCAGATACACACACTACACCTCTGAGAGGTGCTAAAGCAGGCGGGTTGTTATTCATTTGTCTTTCATAAACAATCATTAGGTCCATTTTAGCTGAATGTCTACAACATTGTTTCATGAATTTGTCTCCAAAACAAATCCAAAAGCAAATTGTATACAGTTGTATGTAGACAGTTGCTAATGTTATCTTAGCATCAAGAAAATGGAACCATCGGGCTGGTGTTAATGTTAAGCCGCAAAAACATCAGGAAGAGAGAGATGTGTTCACAGACAAACTTCCTAGCATTTGCTGTGTCAGGCATGGGTCAGCAGGACTAAACAACACATGATGTAATGTGAAGTCCTCACAACAGGTCCTGACAGTTGAGTAGAATTTTTTGCTTAAAGCAGCTGACTCATAGAAGTGTGACAGGACAGGAATACACTGTAGGAATCAAAGGACATTTATCTGTCACCCATAACCTCCCCACTACGTCGGTGAGTACATTATCAACTCAGGAGTCCTAGTTTGTCTCAGAACATGCTGTATGATTAAGCTGCCATGTCTTATGTGTGCACTGTGCTTAATGGGAACTTTGAGGTAACAGGGTGAACACACAAAGCGTGGAGGGCAGTAGGTGAGGGGCGGGGGTAAACAGCAGCCCAACTGCAAACTGATGTTGATGAAGTTGCTGACAATTTCTATATACAGTATGTATGTCACAAAATTGCAAATATATTGTATGCAAAATCATGTCTAAATTAATAAAACTGAAACAGTGCATTCTTATTCTCTGTATAACACTAACGTGCCTTGTAAAACAAAAACTACTGTATAGCAATCAATAGCAGCTGGAGCCTTTATTTACCTCAGTGGCAGAGAGAACCAGTCCTTTATTTGAGAAAGGTTTAACTGCAACTCAGAACTTCTGCCCTCCTTACTTATTAACTTGATGAATTAAGTCTAATATCCATTTCCACGGCACTAACTCCATTGGTGCTGTACAAGTTCACTTTGCTTTTTTCCAAAGTATGCTAAGTTGGAATGATCATCCACCTGGTCTCACTCTGCACTATGGCTGCACGATTCTGGAAAAAATGGAAATCACAATTTTTTTTTTGTTTAGAATTGAGATCACGATTCTCTCACAATTTTTTTTAACATGTTTTTTACACTAATTTACCTGATACACGAGGAAGGGGAACAGAAAATATAATAGTGCCTGATATAGGACAGGCCAAATTTTAAAGAGTACAGTCTAGACCTGGTGCCTTGAGATGACTTCTGTTGTGATTCGGCGCTATTTAAATAAAATTGAATGTTTGGCTAAGTGGTAGTTGATTGAGTCTGTAATTTCCCTGTGTCCATGGGAGCTTGTCAGGTATGGTAATAAGCTGTGCAAGGCTGCCCCCTAAATGTCGACTATTCGATACATTAGTCAGGAGTACCCTGATCTGACTCACAGAATGTCAGTGGACGAGTTGTTACACTTTGTTTAAAGCTGCCTCACAGTTCACACACAGAGCACTGCAGGAGCAACACAGTGACAGGCTGTAAACTCTACAACCACATCTTGTCTTAAAATGACCAAACCACAAAACTAACTTTAGAGTTACTTATTGAAAATGGAGCGCGATGCAGGCAGTGTGACTCACTCTGATTCTCTACACTCCAGTGTCAGGTGAGTTCTACCTGCCTGCTGACAGCTGCATGCCCGCCATGAGAAACCACACACATCTAAAGCAGAAACTACCGGTGATGAGATGAGTGAAACCCGGCTGACAGTGTCTGTCTGCAGTGTTGGCTTTAAACATTTTGTAGCAGCAGCCACGGGATTATTACTGCCGCTGCTGAAATATTATGAAGTTGCAGTATACCTGGTTGAGCTGAGGGAGACAGAGAAAGAACTGAAACAGAGAAAATGGTAGAATTAGCTAGCTAATGTTTTTTTCAGCACGAGCACAGTGCCATCAGTGGGGTTTTCCTCTGGATTCATTTAGCCGTTTTTATCCTAACATATTGAGACTCTGCTGCTCCGAATCACGTGGTGTAATGACACACTGTCATTGGATGAGGGAGACAGGAGTGTTTATTTAATGCAGCGGGTGTTCCTGATGAATCATTGTCATTTAGAAATAAGACTACATAACATTCTGAATCGAGATCGCGATTTTAACACAATTAATTGTGCAGCCCTACTCTGCACCACACGGCTTAGAGTAAGGGTCCACTTCTGGGCCCTCACTAGGATCCAGTGTCTAGGAGGAAGAAAACACACCCCTCCTAGCTCCGCATTTCATCGCTCAAATTCAACTGATGATGTGATGAAGATCGCTGTAGTACTGCTTTTGCAGATGCGAACCTTTCAACGTTAGACTCGATCTCACAGACTGCTTGTCGCGTCACTTCCAGAGAAGGTTGATGATAATTGCCTCTCGCATGTCAGCTCTTCTTTCATGGAAGGAGCCTGGTTTGCTACATCAGGGTAGCCCCTTGGGAGGGTGTCCTTTCACAAAGTGGTGTCCACAGATGCCTCCCTGAGGGGGTGGGGGGCTGTATGCAATGGCAAGGCAGTGAGGGGGTCTGGACAGTGGCACAGCACCAACATCACATCAACCACCTGAAGCTGCTAGCAGTTTTCTTAGCTCTGGCTGCATGCCTACCTGTTGAGAGGTCTGACTTGATTGCTAAGGGTCTGCCTCCGAGTGCTGTGCCAACGATCCAGAGCCTATAAATGGCAGGCATTTGAGCAGTGGTGTCAAAACCGAAATGTACTCTCATTTTAATGCTATTGTTGACATTTTGATGTTTTGGATTTTCTTTCCTGACTTGCTGGATAAGGGTCTTTCCTCAACAATTAAGGTTTATTTGGCAGCAATTTCTGCTTGTCATGTTGGCTTTGACGGGGTGACGCCGGGTGCTCACCCTCTGGTCATGCATTTTTTAAAGGGCGTTCGCCGACTGAGGCCTGTAGTTAAGTCCCTCTTGGGATTTGGCACTGGTACTTGTAGCTCTGTGTGGCCCCCGTTTGAGCTATTGAATCTGAGGATAGGAAATTTCTCTCATTCAAGACTGCTTTGTCTGTGCATTCTTTTGTGCACTCAGATAGGTTACATTATGCCAAAATGCAGGGTATTTGCCCAATTGTTATCCTTGCTGCCTATAGCACTATGGCTTTTAAGCTATTAAGCTTTTGTCCACCCCCTTTTGCTTCAGAGGAACAGAGGAGGTTGCATTCCTTGTGTCCTGTGCGTGCACTCCACACCTACATAGAACAAACTCAGAGTAACGTACTAAGTGAGCAGCTGTTTGTCTGTTTCGCCAACCGAGCCAGGGGCAAAGCCCTGTCTAAACAGTGGCTTTCTCATTGGATTGTGGAGGCTATTTCTGTGGCGTACAACAGCAGGGGTCTGCCATTCCCTTAAGGTGTGAGGGCACATTCAACCAGAGCATGTCAATGTCATGGGCACTGTTTAGAGGGGTATTTGTGAGTGATATCTGTGCTGCAGCTAGCTGGTTATCACCACACACTTTTGTCCGGTTTTACCACTTGGATGTGACAGCTGCTTCAGTTGCGCATGCTGTCCTGTCTGCTGGGTCTCTCATGCACTAATGTGCTGGAGGTTTGACCCTGGTTCAGTGACTGCTGTGAGGCATGTATATATGTCCCATACTTCATGTGTTGTACCGAGTGAATTGACTGAAAGGGAACGTAATGTTATGACTATAGCTACTAGGGGTGTAACAACTCAATCAACTCATGATTCGGTACGATATTCGATACAGGGCTCACGATTCAATCCACTAATGTTATATCTAAGGATATACGAAGAAAGAATGAAAAATCGTTTTTGCAGTTATTCTCTTATTCTGTAGATTACAGTGCAAAAGAGAAGATACTGTATTGGCCATAATAGAAGGCAGTATTTATCCCCTGGTACAATTATGTTTCCATTTATTACAACTGATATTCTTTTTGAATGGAATGAGTATTAGTGTAACTATGGTATTTTAGAGTGTTGCGTTGTGGATTGTTAAGCCTAATTATGTTGCTAAGCTAGCAAGTGTTGTTGGTCCGTACAGTGAGTTTTCAAGTTAATCAGCCTTAAAAGTCTTTAGTTAGTTCAGTTTAACCTGCAGGAGTTTGTGAAGCTGCTGTAACATGTTCTGCTGTGACAGAAGAAATAAATGAATGATGAGTTCAAAGCTCACAGCATCTCCTGGCGTCTTTGCTTCAGAAATGAAATGTGGGATAAATCTGTCAGGCAGCTGAGAATTACAGCTGTTACAGATGATGAGTCTGAAAAATATTTACTGTCAGAGAAAACAATTATGCAAGAGGAATAAGAGAGAGAGTTAACGACTCGCTAAAGTCACTCAATCAGCTGATTAGTGGTCACTAGGGAAGCGAGCTGTCTACAGACATCTGACTCAACAGAACCTGAAGCAGCCAGATGCTCTTACATTGTCAGAGGCTGTGGGAAGATGAGAAAATTCAGAATTGCAGTCCAAACCTATTCACTTTGAGTCTTTTTTTTCCACTGTTATTTCTTATGGTGAACAGTGCGATCACTCACAGAAGTATAAAGAGTTACTTCGAGACACAGCACTCACTTCATCAGTCACATCACAATACAGTTTCCAGTGTCATGATGCGTATTGTCATGGTCTCTGAATTGCAATGCGTGGTGCTACGGTGCATTGTTACACCCCTAATAACTACTGTTCCCTGAAGGAGCGGAACGAGGTACAACGCTTGGTTGCTCCGCTGCCCAGCTGGGCTCAGTGAGGAGCAGCTGTCGAACTAAGAGATGATTGTGCTGACAGGTGTTTATGTACAGGCAGGGCCTCACATACTGTCACTCGTCATCTGCCTTGAAGGCATGAATAGAGATGTCTTCAGTCAGGCCGTGCGGGGGCATGATATCCCATTCTTCATGTGTTGTACCTCATCGCTCTCCTATGGGGAACAGTAGTTATAGTCATAACATTATGTTTTAATCACTGTCCTGCTATGTTCCATCACATTTCCTAGGAAACATACCTGCAGTATCCCAGGACTTTTAGCATGTGTGCATATCAGGGCTGCACGATTAATCGTGTTAAAATCACAATCTCGATTCAGAGGTCTATGCGATCTTATTTCTAAATGTCAGCCGGGTTTAGTTTCTGCTTTAGATGTGTGTGGTTCTCATGGCGGGCATGCAGCTGTCAGCAGGCAGGTAGAACTCACCTGACACTGGAGTGTAGAGAATCAGAGTGAGTCACACTGCCTGCATGCGCTCCATTTTCAATAAGTAACTCTAAAGTTAGTTTTGTGGTTTGGTCATTTTAAGACAAGATGTGGTTGTAGAGTTTACAGCCTGTCACTGTGTTTCCTGCAGTGCTCTGTGTGTGAACTGTGAGGCAGCTTTAAACAAAGTGTAACAACTCGTCCACTGACATTCTGTGAGTCAGATCAGGGTACTCCTGACTAATGAATCGAATAGTCGACATTTAGGGGGCAGCCTTGTACAGCTTATTACCATACAGGCCATATTTTAAAGAGTACGGTCTAGACTTGTTCTATATGAAAAGTGCCTTGAGATCACTTCTGTTGTGATTTCGGCGCTATGTAAATAAAATTCAATTGAATGGCTAAATGGTAGAGTCTGTAATTTCCTTGTGTCTGTGGGAGCTTGTCATGTCCTATATCAGGCACTATTATATCTTCTGTTACGCTTCCTCATGTATCAGGTAAATGAGTGAAAAAACATGTTAAAAAAATTGTGAGAGAATCATGATCTCAATTCTAAGCAAAAAAAATGTGTTATTCTCATTTTTCCAGAACCGTGCAGCCATAGTGTATATGTATGCTGAAATGGCAGTTAACAGTCTAGCTGTGTCCTAAATATTTGTTTACAATAATTATCAATGAAGCAGAGCCAATATTGTGCAGGTGGCTTAAAAAGTTTAAAAAGTGGCTTATTCATTCACGCAGGTCTCTATCCTCATATCGGAGTACCTCTCATCAGTGGAGCACAATACTCATAAAGACAGTCCCAACATTACAATGGATCAAATTATAATTTATAATTAACATTGTGATTTTTTTCACCTCAGAGATCAGTACTTTATGAAGACTGGATGATTCTGTGTTCAAACTAGAAATTCTAGTTTTTCCAGAAATAAAGTTTAACTCAAAATTAATAAAT
>NW_026118041.1:0-35029 GCF_001640805.2 Lates calcarifer
GATCGACAGTATTTTCTACCACCTACAAAAGCTGCCCTAGATTGCCACAAAATAGTCATAACCACCACAACAATGACAAGACATTTTCATGACCTAAAGCTCCCAGAGGGATACTTCACCCACATTCTAATTGATGAAGCCTCTCAGATGCTTGAATGTGAAGCCTTGATGGCCCTCAGTCTTGCTGGGCCAAACACCAGAGTTGTTTTAGCTGGAGATCACATGCAAATGGGACCCAAACTTTTCTCAGTGGATGATCATCACCGTTCAAATCACACACTGCTGAATCGCCTGTTCCACTACTATCAAGCCCAAAAGTGTGTTGCTGCCCAGAATAGTAGAATCATTTTCAGTGAAAACTACCGCTCAACCAAAGAAATTGTGGAGTTTGTTTCCTCCAATTTCTATGTTGGTAAGAATGATGTTATCAAAGCTACTGGAAATATTCCAGCTCCCACAAAATGGTCATGCCCTAAAGTTTAATCATGTTAGGGGAGAGTGTCTCTTGGACACTGCATCTCTGTCCTGGTATAATGACGAAGAGGTCACTGGGGTGACTGAAGCAGTGAAAGAAATTCTCGAAACAGTGGCCTTCAACTTGGGGGCCCAAGGACCAAAGTGCAATCTGCGTTCTAGAGGGGTTTCAGGTAAATTTTGTCATAAATTTTGTTATCACTAGACTAAAACAAAAACATAAATTACATCAACAAAACTGTGAAAATTTTGACACAAATGTATTAGCACTGACATTGTTGGATATAATCAGTTGTAATACTTTTATGTGTCACAGTTCGGAAAATTAGGACAGTGCTTTCGAGAAAAAGCCTCACTAAAGTCTGTGTTGAGAATCTAGCAAATGTGCAAGGTAAACTCAATCTGCACACTTGTCAGACTGTTCAAACATTACATTTATTATTACCTTTCATAAAGATTATCATTTTAAATAAATAAAAGTTGTCTTCATGTGTCAACAGGAAAACAGTTCAGGGCAGTCATCATGACAGCTGTGCAAACACGTGACAGTCTAAACATATCTCACCTACCTGGTCTGGAGCTGTTCAATGATGCCCGTGGTGTTGAACACTGCAATGACTAGGGCTCAGTCCCAGGTGGTTGTGGTTGGAGATGCTGCCGCCCTCTGTTGCTTTGGAAAATGTTCAGGAATCTGGAAGAGCTACATAGACCACTGCATCAGAAACAACAGTGTTGCACCACAACATTTTACAAAAGATTTCTTCGAAAAAAGATGTCATGGAAACTGTAAGGTTTCAAAAACCTGAACACACGGATGAGAGTAATACTGTCAATGATGCAATTCTTCAAGAGTTGAAAGAAGAATATGAACAGAAAACTGAACTGAAAACAGAATATAGTTCTGATGACAGTTTGGAATTTGAGGTTTTCCATCACCACAAGTCAAGATCATCAAACAATGTCACTGATGTTGACACAGACCTCTCAGAGTTATGTGGCAAAAAACCAGAGATGTTCAAGCGAGGAAAGCTTGTCAGGGAGTCATATAATACGGGTTATGTCATACCATTTGATGACCCCTTCAGACGTATAAGCATCAAGGGCAGGGCAAGCCTGGGTAAGGCCTTTACTGGAGATGAAGTGGTCTTACAAACAAAAAGGGTGGTGAGCATTACCCAGAAAGCTGAATCAGCCCGTGTACTTGTGTGCCGGCTTGAGGATGATGATCACAGCAAACCAAGACAGGTTTCTGTTGATGAATATGTCAGAAAGATAATGATTCCCATTACAAAATCTGCCACCAAAGATATGCATACTGATCAGCAAGAAAAGACGTAACTTCATTCCAATTTGGGAGCAAATTAATGGACAGTGGACAATTATAGCATATGAACATCTTAATGAGAACCTGAAACAGAACAATGTATTTATTATCCAAGTTATTGGATGGAGAGACAATTGTTATTTTCCACTGGGAAAGATCATAAAAATTTTCCCAGTTGGAAGATCGTTGGCTGATGGACTAAGGATCCTGAATGAAGAATTCAAAGTTACACCCAATACATGTAAATCAGATGAGGGTTTCTCATGGACAGATGAAGATGAGTCATACAGACGAGACATACGTGATGCAATCACTTTCACTGTTGACCCAAAAGAAGCAAAAGACTTGGATGATGCCATCAGTGTCAAGGACACTGGAGACCAATTTGAGTTGGGGGTCCATATTGCAGATGTGGCAAGCTTTGTGAGAGTAGGTAGTAAGTTAGATGAGCATGCAAGGCAACACGGGACTACATATTACTGCAGTGAGGAAAAACCCACCCATATGTTCCACGAAAACTTGAGCACTGGATTCTTCAGTCTTCTAAAGGGTCAAGATCGCAGGGCACTTTCAATAATGTTCAAAGTAAACAAGCAAACATATGAGATCATTGGAGAGCACAAATTCCAGTTATCACTAATCAAGTCTGATAGGCAAATTTCTTATGAAGAAGCAGAGGAAATCATCACCAAGAGATATGGAAACAGACTTAAATGTGACACGGTAGAGGACTGTGTCACAGTGGCTTACTGTTTTGCAAAAGCTCAAAGGAAGATCAGACTGCATCTGGACTGGGCTTATTCTCAACCTGATGCAAAGAGATTGCCTGGAAAGCGCAAAGCTCATTTGATGATTGAAGAGCTGAGTGTGTTATTCAACACACTTGCATCTAAGACTTTGATTGACTCATCAAGAACCAGTTATGTCACACCTCTTCGCTGTCAGGCAAAACCAAGTCCGGAAAAGATAGAAGAATTCCAGAAGAAATGCGGAAAATTCATACCTCTATCTTTTCATGTGAGGCATAAAGTTGACCATGACGAACAAGCCCCAAACTGTGAAAACTTCCGCATACTCAAAGAAGTATGGAAAGATATCCAAACAGCTGCCACAACTAACGACATAGACAAAATGGTGGACCTGGTTGCTACAGATGACATCCACCCTCTGCTCCGGCCAGTTACTGACCAGTTCAGAAAATGCCCAAGTAAAGCTTATGTCATCTGTTCCAAATCCTCTCCCAAAGCAGAGGTTGGGCATTATTCTCTGAATGTACCATCTTACACACAAGCATCTTCACCGATTCGACGGTACATGGACATCATCTTGCAGAGACTTTTGCATGCTGTCATATGTGACAGGGATGTACAATACCGTCAAAGAGAGATTGCAGTTTTATGTAATCAATTTGAAGAAAACTTCACAAAAGCCAAGG
The DNA here is from genome assembly GCF_001640805.2 of Lates calcarifer. Classification (NCBI taxonomy): domain Eukaryota; kingdom Metazoa; phylum Chordata; class Actinopteri; family Centropomidae; genus Lates; species Lates calcarifer. Next base: position 3,234 of record NW_026118041.1, read on the forward strand.
AGTATGAACAAAAGGCTGAGCAGATCTTCTATGCAGTGAGCATGAAAAAACAAAGTGCTTCAAAGCTAGGCTTTGTCGTTAGCGCAGATCCAGACAGAGATAGTTTTGCTGTGTCATTCCCTTTTAACAAAAACATGTTTGCAGAGAGTTTATCAATAATGTACAAAGATCTACAGTTGGAGGACCAACCATTTTATGATGAAACAAATCACTGCATCACTCTTAAATGGAAAAAGCGGATCTATGCTGCTGACAGCATGCAACTTCACCAAGAGTTGAAAATGGTGCCAGACTGTGGTCCCTGCATTGAGCTTCCACTGACTACATGGAAGGCCACAGTTGAAGCGATTGATGAAGAAAACTGGGATCATGCAAAGTCTCTCATAATTAATGCTAATACAAAGCAAATGAAAAAACAATATATTCTGCCACAATCATTTGAGGTGCCTCATTCCAAAACTAACACATGTTCCTCTGAAGAGGTCCAAGAGGTACTAAGGGAGCATGAAGTTGACATCAAATTCCATTTGCAACCAGGTGACACCCTTCAGATCCAAATGACATCAGAGGTAAAAAGAGGTTATCAGATGCCTGCTGTTCAGTTGGTGCAAATTAAGCCAAAGTTTGAGATTTGTGTGGACCATGTCCACAACCCTATCACATGCTTCTCCAAATCTGCAGATGATCCATCAAGGATTTGTTATAGTGACACCAAGGAGTACATAAGAATCTGGAAACCACTGTGTGAGATGGAATCTGCTGCCACTGCAGTGGATGAAAGTGACAGCATTGTCATTGAAAACCTGGAGGTAAACTTCAGTCAAGAGCGAGAGGGCACACTAACAGGAAGCTTCTTCTTACCTCAGACATGGATCAACACATGGGCTATTGAATGCAACCTTTCCAAGTGTTTACTGTGCATACGGAAAAGAGGGTTGAAATTGACTTCAACTGTGGAGCTTAACGCACTGGTGGATCCCAGAGAGTTTACATGGGTGGCCCATGGTGTCACAATCAAAGTAGAAGAACGGAAAAACTCTACAAATGATGGAAGTAAAGTGGGGTTCTATGTCAATCACCTGCCAATGGAAAACATTCCTGATTGTGTGTTTCAAAAAAACACACGTTTCACAGTTGAAATAATCCCAAAGCTCTTGCCTGATGTGTAAGTGTACCTCACTTACCAATGTTATGTTGGTTACCACTGTCATGTTGGTTAAACTTCAACCAGCTTACCTGTGTGTGTGTGTGTGTGTGTTATTTTTGTAGCCGGAAAGAAACTGCTGTGGTCAGCATTATGTCTGCATGTGATCTTGTCAAGCAAATAGCACTTGGACAACGTATTCCAAAAGAGGGTATGCCCATTAGTCAGCAGTAATTGGTTACATAGATGGATAAAAGATAAAAAAGTTAAAAACAAAGAACACAAATGATACATTCCATTGTAGTGGCTTTTATTATTTGATTGTTTTGTCTTTTGTCTTTTTGCTTGCCAAAAGATAACGTTTATTTATTTTCTCTTTGCAGTAAAAAACACGTGGCATATTGTTAGGAGTGAGCTACCAAATGGACTGCCATCCCTTAACCCGAGTCAACGTAATGCTGTGGATAAAGCTCTAAATAATACCTTCACACTTATACAGGGACCACCTGGTAAGAGCTAGAATATATATTCACCCTTTTGCTTCATGTTTTCTACAAATGCTTAAGCCATTTTTCCCATTTGCTTCTTAGGAACTGGAAAGACAGTAGTAGGTGTGCACATAGTGTACCGTTTCTTTGAGCTGAACTCTAAGAACCCAAGGAAATTTGATGATCCAAAGGAAAGAAACAGGAAACAAGTTATTCTCTACTGTGGCCCATCCAACAAGTCTGTTGATGTTGTTGCAGGCAAGTTACTTTGTGTCTCTGCTGAAAATTCATTTTCATCTTTTCTGTAATTATAACTCATGTTGTGTGTTTTATTTTACTGTATAACACAGAGTTCCTGCTGAAGCTTAAGAACAGCCTAAGGCCCCTCAGAGTCTACAGCCAACAAGTGGAGATGCTTGATTACCCTTGCCCAGACTGCAACCTACAGTTTTCCCGTAGGACACTTCGCCAAGATCGTTCCAAACCAGAACTCAGGTATTGTAATTACAAATGTTCGTTACGCTCAAATTTGACATGATTCCTTTCTTTAACTACTAACCAGCACTTAAATTATTTATTTGTTTTTAGGAGCATCACCCTGCATCACCGCATGCGTCAAGACCAAAATCCTCATTCGGATCAAATAAAAGATTTTGACCAACGCATTAGACTTGCCCTTGAGAAAAAAGGAAAAGAGCTGACTGCTCAGGAGTTGAAGGAGTAAGTCCATATGTACTACTGGTTTAACATTATGTTTGTTTGTTTTAATCTAATAACATTATACCAGAGCCCTCATGACTGAGTTGTTTGATATGTATAACAGCCACAGTTCATAATGTAGGATAACTTGTCTTGTCAACTGATATTGTTTACCATAGCTTACAAGGCATTGCCTGTCTTCATTATATAATGGATGTTAGCCCAAACAGTAAAAATAATTTGTCCCATACTTAACCACTTGACCTTTGCATGAATCTGTCTTTTTATCCTTTTTTGCTCATAAGCCATAATCAAACTACATCAGTTATACTCCAGTAGAAAGAAAGTTACTGTCAGTCTTTTTTTCTTGCCTGCTCTTCACCAATACTCTTCATCAGAGATCTAAAAAAAAAAAAAAAATTAATCAGTGCAATGTTGCATTCTGCATTGAAAATGTCAAAATGTATTTTTAAGATGCACTTTTACTGAGTCATGAGTCATGTGTTCATTACCTAACCTTGCTGCGCTATCAGTATTTACGCTTTTATTAACACCAACAGGAAATGTTTCTTTAATATCAACATTAAGTTCAAAAGTTTAAGCATTTTTTACAGCAGAAAACAATTAGGCTCCTGTCGTGACAATGCAGTGGTAAATGTTGAATAAATATGGAAATATTACACACAGGTCATCAACATATGAAGGATTATAGCTGTGGAAATTTTTACATATTCATCACTGTATGCATGACAGATTTATTCTTCTTGTTAATAACAATAAGGAACAAGGTTATGATAGGCTGAGGATGAGCTTGTTACAGTATGTTCAGTCATTATTTGAAAACATAGTAGTGTCCAACTAGCCCCATTGTGGACTGTTTCATAACTGCCTGGAAGACAGTTCCAAAATTTTTAGTTTTTTAGTTAAATTAATCTTAATCCTTAAAACATAAATCTCACCTTTGTGTCATTTATTGAAGTTTGTTTTCGACTGTGGAACGGGCTCACTGTTGTCCTTTCTACCTCATTATGAGACTATGGGCAATGTTCAAACCCAGTTATCTTTGTTGGTATCATTTTAGTTTTCTGTGTGTCTGTAAAGTGTTTGCATCCCAAAATCCTGTGGCAAAGAGTAAATAGGAGTAGAAAAGATGTAGTAAGCAATTTAAGTTTGGATTCAGTTTGATTTGTTCTTAACCTTAATTGCATGGAGTGTTTTTCTTCCTAGTTACAAAAAACTTCTCAGAGAAGCTCGGACATATGAGCTTGAAAGGCATGACATCATATTGTGCACATGCACACAGTCTTCCACCCCAAGCTTGACTAAGACTGTCAGTGCACGTCAGATCCTAATCGATGAATGTGGAATGGCCACTGAACCTCAGGCCCTGATTCCATTGGTCTGCAACAAACCAGAGAAGGTGTGCTTTTCATTGAATGATATCCCACTTGTGTCTTCCATTAACACTGTCCTTAAAGTGTTTGTATACTAATGATAATAGCAATGAATGTTGGTTTCTTGATTCAGGAACAATGGGTTTATAATTTCCATACTGGTCTAATATCAATAGCTTATCAAACAAGAAGTGACACTATTTCAGATTACATATTGTATCACTGGGGTATAAGTATGGCTCTGGTGACAATCGCATCGTGACAGCCACTACTGAGGTCCTGTCTGACATGGAAATTCATGATTCTTAAGGTCTGATTCTTAATAATAATGGTAACACCTTCACTGGACACTATATTTTGCTGAGCACATTCATAACCCCAATAGAATCAAGCCTTTCCATTTTAGACAGAGGGGTTCTCCAAGTGCTAGTTGCCAGCTCAACAGCCACCTACATGCCTCTGTCTGACTGGCTATTTCTTTATATCTGACTCTCTTTAAATTCCAGGAGCTTGGGGAACTGATAATTACTTAGTAATGCTCACTTTATGTTAATCATTGTAATTATTAGAGTTATTCACTCTAATTTTTTTTTAATATCCCTTTCAGATTGTTTTAATCGGTGACCACAAACAGTTACGACCTATTGTGAAGAATGAGCATGTGAGGAAGCTGGGGATGACCAAGTCTCTGTTTGAGCGCTACTATACAATGCATGAGAAGAGGGCAGTGATGCTGGACACCCAGTACAGAATGGTGAGAATATGAAATATGAACTATCTGCAATTACAGTGTATAGCAAATACATATTATGTATTGTATGTTATTTATGAATATATGTACTTGCAATACATATCTGTGGTAAATATCTTAAATTTAAAACTATAAATTATGTACCTTTACAGCATGAGGACATATGCAAGTTCCCATCAGAAGAATATTATGAGGGTAAGCTGAAAACTGCAGTGACGCAGCCGAGCAGTGTTCTGCGTGTTGATGAGAGGACAATGCCAATCGTTTTTGGGGATGTCAAAGGAAAGACCATCAGTCTGGTTGTCAACACTGCCAAGGGCAATGAAAACTCTAAAGCTAACATGGAAGAGAGAAACAAAGTGGTACTGTTGGGCACCCATGCGGTCCTTTGTTGATTTTAAACAGCAATATTCAAATATTAAAAATGTTAGGGAAGAAGTTACCATAGAATCATTAACCTGATAGTATGCAGTGACATTATTAGGGCCCGAGCAACGAGTTGCGTGGGCCCAACGGGGCCATGCAACGAGTTGCAAGGACCCTCTTGTTTTCGTTCGGTTTATTAGGGCCCGAGCAACGAGTTGCATGGGCCCAACGGGGCCATGCAACGAGTTGCAAGGACCCTCTTGTTTTCGGTCTGTTTATTATTATTATTATTATTATTATTATTATTATTTTTTTTCTTCTTTTTCCGCCTCTTAGATCGGCTTTTTGAGGGCCTTAACATGTGTGAAAACTTACCAAAATTTGCAGACGCGTCAGGCACGGCGAAAAATTTAATAATTTAGGGGTCTTGAGCATGGGCGTGGTAAAATGCCCTCGGTAGCGCCACCTACATTTTTAAACGGAACAGCCCCTCAAGCCCGTTGCGCCTAAAAATCTGAAAATCTGCACACATATGTAACATCCCATGACGCACCAAAAAGTCTCTTGGAGCCATATTCTAAACCCAACAGAAAGTATTTTTATTTTGACCGGAAGGTGAAAAAATTGTGTGTTTTTGGCCATTTCCAGGGGTCGCTTGAACGCGAACTAGTCCTAGACGCATTATCCCATTGACTTCAAAACTTAATAGTATGTTCTTAAGACATAGACGATGTTAAATTGCGGCAGATTTTGAGTTTTTGTTGAAGGGCGTGGAAGTTATGGCCCCTCAAAGTTCGATTACTCGCCACGAAACAGGAAGTTGCTTTATTTTTGCTATATTTCGGCCATACTTTGTCCAAACTGCATCAAACTTTACAGGATTGTTAATGGTACCTATCTGCACACATCCATATGTCAATATTCATACAATTGTTGTAGCGCCACCTATTTATAGCAGGAAATGACATATTTTATAGTGTGATGTCCAGTTTCTAGACGGGTGACCAGATTCACTTCAAATGTTGTCAGCCCCTCCTTGACAATTTTTGGAAGACTGGCTCCGAAAATTGTGAGTTTGGGTCGAAGCGTGTGCCGGTTCTGGCCCGTCAAAGTTCGGAAACCCAACTTCCTGTTTGAAACCTCAGATTTTGGGGTAACTTCCTGTTGCGACTCTCTACTTTATCCTACAGATGGAGCCATTGTATTACTCTTTGATGGGTTTTTGGAAGGGGGTCTCTGTGTGTGTGTGTGTCTGTGTGTGTGTGTTTGAGGGGGGAGGGGAAGAGGAGTTGATTGAGTCTGTGAGAAGCTGCCACAGAGAGGTTACAGTCAAGAGAGCCATGAGCTGTCACAGATGATGAGCTCTGAAAAATATTATCACAGAAAATAATTAGCATAAAAGCTTTTATTTTAAATTTGTTGCAACAAATTCAGGTTTCTTACACTGTTTCCCTTATTGAAAACTAAATTCTACCTGAAATGTATCAATAAAAATCTTCTTTTGCAGTTAATGTCACCAGTTTATAGTTTAGTTTTAATAGCATTCCCTGTCACTGATGTGCCTTTAATTATCGGTTCTATCAGGGATCATTTATGTGTTTATCTTACGGGGGTGAGCCACCTCACAGGTTGGTTATATTACCTGTTGACCTCAGCTCAGTGAGCTAAGACAATGTTTAATGCAGTGTTTTTTCTGATATGAAAATGGATATTATTCAGCACATCTAACCTCAGCAGGCCCCTCTTCAGAAACTCATATCTGTAGATGTCAAAGCTGGCTCAAAAAATTAAACTGGCTTCAAATTAATTTTAAGGAATTCTAGGTTATTTTGAATTGATGTAATCTTTCTCCATCACCCTTTCTGTTTCTTTCTATCTCTCTACTCATCTTCTCCCATATGTCTCCCCTTGAACAAAGCTGAGCGTGGATTGATGCTGTCTTTACAGTTTGGTTTTGATCAGTTAGGAAATTTCACAAAGGGTCAGCTGATTTTTTCGTGTTACTCAGTGTACGGCGACAGGAAAAGTGCACTAGGTCCACCGGCGTCGAGGTTAACCAGCTGAATATAAGCCACTCAAGTTGACGACAAGTGCATTGAAAAGTAAAAGCTGCTGGCCTTTACCTTTTCTTTGTCAAAGCACCTGTTTGGCCAGTAGTTAGTAAAGTAATATTTTCAGCGTTGTCCACAGTCTCATGACATGTTTAACATGAAGCACAGCACGCTGATTAAGCTCATGGCAAACCGTTACTAACAGCTAAAATGAAAGCTTGTCTGTATATAGTCTAACTGGTTAGTTTGTCACTAATCTCAAAATTTTGCAAATTGCTATAAACTTCACTCTCTTAAACCAGTAACAGTCTGAGCTGGACTGATAGGGGTCTGTATGGATAAAGATAAAATCCTAATGATACCCATCCCTACAGCTGGTTAGTGGCTTCGCCCTGACTTTAGGCAGATGAGATATTCACTGTTCAAATAACTTCATTATAAGCCTTGTTTAAGCATAAATGATTTATATATGCACCCAATAACAGAACTTAAAAAAATGCTTTTGCTCAAAGCTCAAAGCTTGTAAAGTCAAGTTAAAACTGAGTTTTATCTCCTTTTGGGAGGGGGTATTTCTCTGTGTGTTTGTGTGTGTGTGTGGGTGTGTTTGTGTTTGTGTTTGAGGGGGGAGGGGAAGAGGAGTTGATTGAGTCTGTGAGAAGCTGCCACAGAGAGGTTACAGTCAGGAGAGCCAAGAGCTGTCACAGATGATGAGCTCTGAAAAATATTATCACAGAAAATAATTAGCACAAAAGCTTTTATTTAAAATTTTTACATCTGGGAAGTGTGAACTGTTACGCCAGCGTGTGCCCTGCGACCTGCGTTGACCCCGCGGTTGCCGGGGTCCCGCGGTCGCCGCTCCCCCGACGGGCGCCGGGTGCGAGGGCCCGTTCAACGCTGCTCGCAGCTTTAATTATTATTATTATTATTATTATTTTTTTTCTTCTTTTTCCGCCTCTTTGATCGCCTTTTTGAGGGCCTTAAAATGCGTCAAAACTCCTGAAAATTTGCAGACGCGTCAGGCACGGCGAAAAATTTAAGAATTTAGGGGTCTTGAGCATGGGTGTGGCAAAATGGCCTCGGTAGCGCCACCTACATTTTTAACGGAACAGCCCCTCAAGCCCGTTGCGCCTAAAAATCTGAAAATCTGCACACATATGTAACATCCCATGACGCACCAAAAAGTCTCTTGGAGCCATATTCTAAACCCAACAGAAAGTATTTTTATTTTGACCGGAAGGTGAAAAAATTGTGTGTTTTTGGCCATTTCCAGGGGTCGCTTGAACGCGAACTAGTCCTAGACGCATTATCCGATTGACTTCAAAATTTGATAATTTGTTCTTAAGACATAGACGAAGTTAAATTGCAAAAGTTTCGGACTTTTCATTGAAGGGCGTGGAAGTTATGGCCCCTCAAAGTTCGATCACTCGCCACAAAACAGGAAGTTGCTTTAAATTTGCTATATTTCGGCCATACTTTGTCCAAACTGCATCAAACTTTACAGGATTGTTAATGGTACCTATCTGCACACATCCATATGTCAATATTCATACAATTGTTGTAGCACCACCTATTTATAGCAGGAAATGACATATTTTATAGTGTGATGTCCAGTTTCTAGACGGGTGACCAGATTCACTTCAAATGTTGTCAGGACAGACTTAAGGATTTTTGGAAGACTGGCTCCGAAAATTGTGAGTTTGGGTCGAAGCGTGTGCCGGTTCTGGCCCGTCAAAGTTCGGAAACCCAACTTCCTGTTTGAAACCTCAGATTTTGGGGTAACTTCCTGTTGCGACTCTGTACTTTATCCTACAGATGGAGCCATTGTATTACTCTTTGATGGGTTTTTGGAAGGGGGTCTCTGTGTGTGTGTGTCTGTGTGTGTCTGAGGGGGGAGGGGAAGAGGAGTTGATTGTGTCTGTGAGAAGCTGCCACAGGGAGGTTACAGTCAATAGAGCCATGATCTGTCACAGATGATGAGCTCTGAATAATATTATCACAGAAAATAATTAGCATAAAAGCTTTTATTTAAAATTTTTACATCTGGGAAGTGTGAACTGTTACGCCAGCGTGTGCCCTGCTACCTGCGTTGACCCCGCGGTTGCCGGGGTCCCGCGGTCGCCGCTCCCCTGACGGACGCCGGGTGCGAGGGCCCGTTCAACGCTGCTCGCAGCTTTAATTCATTATTGCTTTCAGTCACAGGTTTTCTTTTGGTTCTCTTGCAGATTTACATTGCTGAAAAACTGGTGAAGACTGCCAAAATTGAACAGCAAAGTATTGTGATTTTATCACCCTACAATGCCCAAGTATCAGAGATAAGAGATGAGCTAAAGAAGAGGAAAATGGATGAAATCACTGTTACTACAATCACTAAAAGCCAAGGTGACAGTGCACCTCTCGGCTACCTAACGACAAATCCTTTTGTGAAATTAAGGTTGCAACACCACAAGGGAAAGATACTCACAGTAAAACTACTCATTCTAAAGAATTGTTCTCTGTTAAAATATTCAGTGTATTAACATGTAACCAGTGTTCAGTTTGCTGATGTTTCCTGTCCCTCTGGGTAGTTTAAATCACCATTTTATGACCGTATCTCACATTTTGAATGTAGTAGTAGTAGTATGAAGTAGGAAATACAGATCAATGTGGTGAAATAAAAGGAACATTTCACTTCAAAATATTGAGTCTCACACAATGAGCAAACCTGCATAACTCGGCGAGTGTATTTATTTAGTTGATTTTTGTTATAATATAGATATTTTTTTGGAAGTGTAAATGGCAATCCCATGACTCAGTCTGGTATTTTAGTGCAGGTCAGAAAAGACACTTCTTCTGTTGTTGACCAATGGCTCATCATGTGACACAGAACATTTTGTCTTTTAGGAAGTGAATGGCGTTACGTCATCCTATCTACAGTGTGCTCTCTGCCAAGTGAGGAGATTGTGAGTGAGCCAGACAGAGCTTGGCTGTCCAAACACCTGGGCTTTGTGGGCGATCCCAACCAGATAAATGTGGGCATCACAAGGGCCAGGGAAGGACTGTGCATCATTGGTGAGATTCTATGGCTTAATTCTTTTTTCTTACACTTAAGGCTCGTTCTGTATGGAGCTTCATGACTCAAATGTTTCTGTCCTCTCAAAGGTAACCAAGAGCTGCTGTGCTGCAGCACAGCTTGGAGAAAGCTCCTGGACCACTACAAGCTTCACAACGCAGTGACAGATGCAGAAAAGATTTCAGTTCATTGTGCCTGACAGCTGATCACATCTATTCTTTTTTGAGAGTTCTACAAACAGCATAGGTCCCCAACTTACGTAACAGCACCAGTTTATGAAATATGTATATATTTTTTCTATGATGTCGCAACTACTTTTCATGTACTTTTATTGCAGTTTTATAACAGACTTTGGATTTTATATTTTTGTTACAGTATTTTAAAATATCGAATATAAGAGTGGTTGTAGACTACAATAAATCCTATCACACAGTGCTTATCTTAAATATGGACAGCTGACAGAGTGCAGCTCTTTTCTGGATCTTTTAATTCATGTTTAGGTTCAGCTGACATATAGAGAATTACCACTGTTATTATTCCTGTTTGTATGAGTCAGCTATTTTTTTTCATTGCAGGACAGTTGGTCTTAAACTGCCTCACCATTCAGTGAGCCCAGTGTGTTTTTTTAAAGTTTTTTATGTTTCACATTATGTGTTTTTTTTTTAACTAGGGGTACAATAGGAGCACCAGAGCTGCTGCCCATTGACCACAGCAGACCTGTGCTCTTACATTTAAAATTGCCAATGACTAGACATTTATGATTTTAATTTTGTTTTAGCCCAGGAATTGGAATTCATGGGATTTACTTGAATTTTGTTTCAGAAGATAGTTTATTGTAAGCAAGGAATAGAAGTCAGTTTGGTTGTGGCCAGATGCGCACCTGTTCCAGCTAAAACAGACAAAAGGCACTTTGATCATAGGTGTGCTTGAGCAACCCTGTCTCTGAGAAATTAAGGTTTTTAACAAATGCAACAGCAAATACGTGTTGTAGGAAATGTAATAGTGACCATATTTACATTTTCTATTAACATAATGAGGATATGCAAATATGTTGCTACTGAACAAAGCAGTAAAATGTTCATAGACAACATGTTTGTCTTCTACCAAAATACCAGATCTTGCAAAATTCAAAATATCAAATTTTATTACTTTTGATTTGATGTTGGAATTATGTTTAGACGCTCACATCATTTGGTTAAGGTTATTGGTTTCATACAGAAATTGTTCCTAGAGACTTCTGACACAATGTGATAGAAAGGCTTTCAGCTTTAAAGGGACAGGAAGAATGAACCGCTCAGCATTGATTCTTTATTATCTTTATTATCTCCTTTTGTTATTGAATTATAGTATTCTTATTGATGTTATTACTTGAGGTGTTATTTGCTGTATGAATATTTGGTTGTTTTTATCTGTTTTTTTATGTGCCAAGTATGTAGAATATTGTCTGTTTTATCATGACTATGTGGGCCCTACACTGCCTGTTTTTAAATCCTGTCTTAAAAGACATCTTTAGTTCCATTTTTATTGTTTATGGTTTTATTGCTTTGATTATTTTATTGCCATTTTGTCTTTTATTCTGGTTTTATGTTTGATGATTTTTGCTGTTCTGTTTGTACAGCATTTTTTTCAACTGTTGTTTATAAATGTTTTATATGAATACATTTGACTTGACTAGGTGTGGCACTATATGTAAATGATAATTATGATGCCAGGTTAGTTTCCCTTTATCTTGTATTTGCTTTTGAACACTGATATTTCTTTTACATGGTAGATTCTCAAATAAAGTATCCAGTTATTTGTTATTTGGAACATCTCCAGAATCTTACTGATGCTCCAGACCTGACAGAGATACAAATTAAAATTTTGTAAGCAAACATGGTATTGACTGTTAAAGTTTTGGCCAATATTCCTATATTGGAATAGAATAACAATACTAAAAGTCCTTAAAAGTAAAACATAGTCTAACTTATAGAATAGATTTCCAGCTGTCTAAGTCTAGCATTTCTACTGATGAGGAACTGGAACTGAAGGAGTTACAATTAAAAATAGATCAAATTTATCTGGATTTGGCTGAGGGTGCATTTATAAGATCTAGAGCCAAATAACCAGAGGCTGGGGAAAGAAAACAAAACTAGCTATTGCTCTCAAAAAAATATGAAAAAAGAAAGTCACTAGCAGTTGACAGACCCAAACTTTATTGCCATCTTTGTCTCTTCATGTTATGGTAATTTGTATACATCTGATACTATATCTGAGTCAATTATTGTTCCTCAGTAAAATAAAAAAACATAGTCTGCTATTGACGAATACCCTAAATACTCTGTGATTCTGACCTGGCATTACATTGAATTAAAACAGTTCTTTTTTTCAGTGAAAAAGGTACAGTCACCAAGTATTGATGTCTCTCAGGCTAATTCATTCATTTCATTGGACATTATTCAAAACCCTTTATTTTGTATGTACAAAGAATGTAGTGTATCAAGGCTCGTTATATCTAAATGTGAGAAACACCCACACATAATTGTTGAAATAAGGTAGTAGAAAATATTCACAGTGAGCATTTATATAACCAAAAACCTTGTAGCTAGACAGCAACTGAGCTTTATTTGAAGGATTATTTAAAAAAAAAAAAAAAGAAAGAAAGAAAGAAAAAAGAATATCTTTAACCTCAAAGAGATTTATTAATAATAATAATAATAATAATAATAATAATAGGAAGAACAAGATTATTATTATTGCAAACCAGGTGAATTTCAGAAGGTTTCTACCCTTTTGCAGTTAGAACCCTGATAAACTGGGTCTCAGAACGAAGCATGCTGCAACACGTGCCCTTGCGGGGTAAGGACGCGCGCACGTGAACTACCATGCTGGATGAAAGGAAGAAACCATCAGAGGAAAACTGGAGGGGGAGCAAAGTAAACGCAAACGACGAATACGTTTCCCATGTAAATAAACCAAGTTTTACCGCATTGTTACCGCATTATTCTAAAAAAAAAAAATTGACCTTTATTTCACGTTTGGATTCACGGGCATTTTTGTACAGCAATGTCATAATTTACCTAGAAAAAAGTTTAAATATACGACGTTTCTGTAATTTACTATATATGTTAATTAATTTCATTCGCTTGATGAATGTAACGTTTACAAATTATCATATGTTCACCGACACAGAAAGAGGATATTTTCTGTTAGTGTATTTTGGTACCCCGTGTTCTTCGGCAATGGTTCATCTGAACCCTGCAACCTGTCCCTGAAGGAGTGTCAATAGCCACATTGAGCCTGAAATAGGCCGGAAATAGGGTTATTTTTCAGTTTAATTATAAAAGTACAACATTTCTACAATATACAATAGAAGTTGATATTGACGAGACATTGTATTAAAATATGGCACAGTGAAATAATCTGTTGTTTTTTTTTACATGTATCCTGCAAATCACAGATATTTACTTGAGAATTCTTTCTCTTAAAGAGTCTAACTTTTATGTTTGTCAGTTAAGCATAATTAAATACAATAACCTACTTTTCTGTTGTACTCAAGTTTCTTGAATAACATCGAATTTTCAAATAACACCGAATATTGGTAGGGGCATCAACTCTTGTGTTTGCAATTAATGTAGTAAGCGTTTGAATTAATTAGGCTGTAGCTTGGAAAATATAACTATACTAATTATCCTTTTTTAAAAGCATGAATTGTGTGTTTATTTAGAATGCATCCCATGTTAATGAATTTAACTTGTCAACTTAGCGTACCCAAGACAAACGTCAAAACTTACATTTTATTTTGAAGGTCAAACCGGAAATACTTTTATATATTGTAGCGATCTTTATTACACTTTCGCACCATTTACTCCTCCCCTCTTTAGCCTACATTGCTGAGCAAGTTTCTTTCCTGTTTTCACCGTTCAGTAAAGGTGAGAGACGAATCGCATTGTTGACACCATGTGGACTTTTATTTATTTATTATTTGAGTCGTGAAAGATTCACGGGGACGTATGGATACAGTTGGCAACTGGCGGAGACGCACGAGGAGCGCGCGAGCCAACTGCAGACAACAAACCGGAGCACGAGCTGACGAGTCCGGTGTGCTGCGATGTCTGAGCGTGGGAAACACGGAAGACGACCATGACATGGAGGAGGACACCGGTCTCTTCAAGCAGGACAGTCTGGAGCGGAGGGTCATGGCGCCCCGCTACAGCCTGCTGCGGGAGGTAGGAAGGGGTACATACGGCGTGGTGTATGAAGCGGTGGCCCGCAGGTCCGGTGCTAAAGTTGCTGTGAAGAAACTGCGATGCGACGCGCCGGAAAACGTGGAGCTCGCCTTACAAGAGTTCTGGGCGCTGGCAAGCCTGGAGAAACGGCATCAAAATGTGGTGCAGTTGGAAGAGTGTGTGCTGCAGAGGAACGGTATGGCTCAGAAAATGAGTCATGGGAATAAACGGTCTAAACAGTACCTGCGCCTGGTGGAGACTTCACTAAAAGGTTAGTCTCCAGTTTTCAACGCTACCTGGTCGAGCTGAGTCATTTCTCCAGACTCAGAGATTAGAATGAAGTAAGTGCTGCATTTTGGTGTGCCGAATTAAAGGAGAAACTGTGTTATCGTAGCAAAGACTATTGGTGGTCATTCGATATGGCTAATGTAATCATAACTTACAATAGGTGTCAATGTAGTTTTGATTTCGTATCCACACCAGGAGTTAGTTCCTCAGATTTAAGAGACTGATTTATTGTATATTTAGTCATATGGTATGTATGTTAAGGCTGGGCTTTTTCAAATAACTTGTCATTAGGGCCTATCATTGAACAGTTTCGATGAGTGTCTAACCAGTTACATCACACTGGTCATTCGGTTTAGCTAACCCAGAGGAAGATATTAAATCCTGCTTGTCTTGCCTTTTGTCTTGGCATTTGTGGCGTTCACCTGTAGTTAAGTCTCAGTGCACTCAAAGAAAATGTTTCCGGCAAGGTATAGTTGTAAGGCTGGCTTTGTTTAATGAAAATTTCTTTCAAGTAGAATTGTTGTTGTCGCCATGACACTGACTCGATGGGGGGATGGGCAGATTCTGAGAGGGAGCTCCCGTGGCTCAGACTCACTAAAATGGAGTCTACTGTGTTGGCTGTATTCACAGAGATATTTTTGCACATTCTACTGACAACTACTGCACTTCTGCCAAATTCTACACATCAGCAAAGTTTTTGCTGTTTTGTAAAGTTTGTCTTCATGTGCTGTGCTTGTTCCCTTGTGTTTGTCTAGTGTTATTTAATTTCATTATGGTAATATTGTGAAAGACTAAGGAATATCACAGCTATCACTCCAAACCACAAATGATTTCTTGCTGCTCATCAGTGTCTAGCTGTATGCAGTTAGGCCTCCTTGATATTTGAAATATGCTTCTCAGTCAGTGGCCTGTATGGAGTGGGTCTAGCAATGCAAGAAGTAAGTCAATGAATAATGTATGCCTTCAATTTTGGGGGGCCTACAGCGAGCCATTAATGATGAAATTTTAATCATTATGCTCAGTTTGACATATTGTTCTTACTTGAAATGTGTACCATATGCCAAAGCATATGGAATAACAATAACCACATTTACCATATCAACAACTGGTGATCTCATGTATTTTCTCAATGACATGTCCAAATCATCTACAAGATATGTTTTAGTTATAGAAAAGGCTATCTTTTTTCCCACATGTAACTACTCAAAGTGTTGTGTAACATTATGTCACTGTGTAAATATCTGGTGCGTGTGTGTTTCAGGTGAGAGAGTGCTCAGTCCTCCAGAGGAGCCTTGTTACCTTTGGTTTGTAATGGAGTTCTGTGAGGGCGGTGACCTTAACCAATTCATCCTGTCTCGGAAGCCCGACCCACGAACCAACAATAGTTTTATGCTGCAGCTGACCAGTGCCGTCGCTTTCCTGCATGAAAACAACATTGTCCACAGAGACCTCAAACCTGACAACATTCTCATCTCAGAGAAGTCAGGCACTCCAGTCCTCAAGGTGGCTGACTTTGGTTTGAGCAAAGTTTGCGCTGGTTTGGGTAACACCAGCGAGGGCAAAGAAGGTGAAGATAAGAACAAAAATGTGAATGTCAATAAATTTTGGTTGTCGTCGGCATGCGGTTCAGACTTCTATATGGCTCCTGAAGTGTGGGAGGGCCACTACACAGCCAAGGCTGACATATTTGCTCTAGGCATCATCATTTGGGCCATGTTGGAGAGAATTACTTTCATTGACGCAGAGTCTAAGCGGGAGCTCCTGGGAACATATGTGAGACAAGGAGCAGACATTGTGCCAGTGGGTGAGGCACTGCTAGAGAATCCAAAGATGGTACTGAGCATCCCACAGAAACGCAGATCATGCATGTCTGACGGAGTGAGGAAGCTGCTTCAGGACATGCTTGCCGTCAACCCTCAGGACCGGCCAGATGCATTTGAGCTGCAGGCCAGAATGGACCAGGTTATGTGTGCAGCATGACCCTCAGCCAGATTGTTTTACAGGTATTTATATCTTTGTTTTCATTTAATTGCCTCATGACTTCTCCAGCCTTTTTAATGAACTGTATATTAAGCCTGTTTATGAATTACTGGATCTCCAGTTTGATGTGGTAATAGTGTTTGTAGGTGGTTCACAGTGACTACATGCAGTATTCACATTTCAGCAGAAAAACTTTACACATAATGTAATTCAGTGTTTTCTCACCAAAAAGCAAGTACACATGGAGATACTTGTTTCAACAATCTGAGATGTGCATTTTTGTACAGCATTGGAATGTGAAGCATGCAGCCTCTACTGGTCAGCCATTACCCTTTTAGTTCTCTAGAAAATCTATACTAGTCCTGGAAAGCTGTAGA
This sequence comes from Lates calcarifer, assembly GCF_001640805.2. Classification (NCBI taxonomy): domain Eukaryota; kingdom Metazoa; phylum Chordata; class Actinopteri; family Centropomidae; genus Lates; species Lates calcarifer. The sequence continues at coordinate 20,029 of NW_026118041.1, forward strand.
TAAAGAGAAGCAGAGATTAGCTCAACAATTTAGAACATTTGCACAACTGATATGTTCACTGTGAAACTGGAGGACTTAATCAGTTTTATATATTTAGAAACATGTTTGAACTAAAACCATTCCCCTGAGACAGTTGTTATGTTTTTTTTTGCCACAACAGCTTGGATTAGCCAATATTGTGGAAACATAAATTTGGTGTTTCCACAAAAGTATGACAGTGAATTTATGCCAGTGCTGGCATTTATCTTACCACCAAAGGATTAATCTGCTGATTTTATTGATTCTGCAGTGACAACTTAGAGTGTTCTGATTCATCTGTGGCGCTGTTGAGTTCAAGGTGAAATATCATTATGCACGTGGGAATACACTCAGTAGGTTATTATACTGCAATTTCCAAGTTCACAGCTATTTCTGGAATGAGTCCCTCAGCATGCTTTATTGCAATGCAAAGTGTCTCAAACTGTGTCTCTATGGCATTTCAGCTGTGTTTTACCCCTTCCAGACCAGCATAGTGTTGTGGATTTAACCTGTATCTGTGGTTGACCTGAATAGGTCAGCACACATAATCAAACCCTGCTCTGTGGCCTTCCTCCTGTCCGACAATTTCCATACAATCTGGCATTAACACCCACTTCATGCCACAGTTGGCCAGCTGTAAGTGGGTAAGACAGCACCCAAGGTTTTAACTTCTCTCTCTCTTTTTTTATTTTTAGAGAAATTTTTCAGTCTGTTTTACTGTAAACAAATAAGTAGAACACTGCCAATGTCTTCCAGCTGTTAGGAGTTTTAATGCTCAATGTCTGCGTCAAAACCTTTAGCCTCATGTCTGTACAGTTTCGTTTTCTGATGGCTGTCAGTCAGTTACAGTAAATTAAATTTACAGGGTGAGGTGTTGTGACATGTTCCAGTTAATTTCACGTGGGCAAGTGAATAGTTAAGAGTGAGGGTGGGTCGTGGTTAGCATGTTGCTTAGGGCACATATTTAGTAACTGCGGTGACTATCCTTTGTATATGTGCTCATTTGTTCTCAGTCATCTTGCCTGGAACACCTCTTATGCAGCTGAAACCACCCTCTCACCCTGCCTGTGTTTTAAAGAAGCTGAGTAAGCATATTCTTGCTCCTCTTGTTGTTTTGTACTAGCGGGTAACTTTGCTTGCATTGTAAGACTAGTCAAAATGTTCACAGCTAGCAAAGGCAACATCACTTGGATGCATACGTCACACCAGATGCTCATGCTGTTGACATCATACGTTATGCTTCTGATTCCAGAATGCTGGCATTCTGTATAAAATCACACACCAGGGCAGCATTACACTGCCTTCATGGGGTTCTGTGTAAACGACCAATGGCTGCGTGTTCAAGGAAATTCTAAACACCTATATCGCGTGATCTCTGTGTAACAGGGACTATACCTTTTGTCTTTGTTTTAGTGCACATTAGTGGTGGGGGTAGGAGCTGCAAACATCCCAGACCATCTCCCACTCTGCTTTTGGCATGTCAGTCCACTGCCCCCCACCCCACACACACAGCCACCACCTCCCACTCATCCTTTCCTCCATCCCCCACTCAGCTCCCTGCCCATTCACCAGACACTGAATTAGATATTTGTCTTGTAAGCATGTTAATGAGTTCAGCAAGCTTAAATGGGCAAATAAATTCACAAAGAGCAGAAGATCCTTTCCTAACATGCCTCCAATGGAAGTGTCAGAGTCAAAATCCACAATTCTCATTCCATGCAAAAAAAAAAAAATATATATATACACTTATTGTAAGATGACATGAGGCTATATCACACCGTAATAATCAAGTGAGTATCTTCCAGTGTTTTGAGTCCAGAGTTCCCTCTTTGTGTTTCTCACACAGTGCTGAGCTGCAGTTTAGGGATGGTTTATCTAACTCAGTCGACTTAATGGCCAGTATGAACAGGAAGAATTGTTGGAGCAAGCAAAAACTTAGTGTACATCTTGTGCTATTGCTTTCTCATTGGCTTTAGAGTTGAAGATGACTTAAAAGTATTGCAGTTTCCTCAAAAGCAAGGTCTCTCTCCAGTAACAGTGTCCCAGTTACTCAGTGAAACTGTCAACAGAACTATATCCTACCAAAGGTTAAAAAAAAAATTAAAACTGGGACACTGTTACTGGAGAGAGACCTTGTGTTGCCATGTTGTGCACCACAACTAAATTCCATTAACCTCCATTTCATTTGGGTGGTAATAGAAGGCTCAACAATGCATGTCAAAACGTCAGCACATAAATTATGTGCATGTGTCGGAACCAGTGAGAAAGTGTGTTTATAATTTTGGTGAACTAACCCTTAAACTATTAGGGGGTTATATCCTTCATTTTGTAGAATTTTTCAGTTGTATGTATGGTGTTCAAGACTTCGGATAGATGTTACTGTGGGTATAAGCTGGCAGTGGAGGTAGCCACAGAGCTGGACCGACATCTGTGTGAGAGCGAGAGTTGACAAGGCAGGACAGACGAGTTGAGTGTAAACAAGCAATATCAGCATAATGCAGGTTTTTTTCCCCAACAGCAATATAGCGGGATATCTGTCTGAAAGCAGCTAAAGGGTTAATCCAGACCACACACCTGTCAGTCAAATTCTCATCTTACATAAAAGTGACAAGTCAGCACTGACCATTAAATCATGTTGTCTCTACAAGCTGCATCATAAATCTCTAAATCCCTGCCTGAACCCCTTTAAGTCAGTTATGCAACAGGGTATGTTCGGAAAATCTATGACCACATAGCTGGGCACAGTCAGTGACTGGCAAGCCAAGCGACTGCACATCTCTAAACACACCAGTCCCCTCCCATGGTGCAGGTCAGATTTAACAAAGGACTGTTTGTACCGCAGGATTCACAAGTGGCTCTGGCTTCTCGCTGCTGATGATAATCCCCAACACAGCAGTTTACAGACTGGCCTGCTGTCAGACATATTAACTCTGTTGATGTGAGGTGGAGAGCAGGCCCTCCCAGGCTATCTGGAAGTTTTTGTGGCCCTGGACTCAGCTGCCCTGTCAGTGTAATTGACAACAGGCCTGTGACCTCAGTAAAACCCTCCCAATGGTCTGTCCCACCACACCTCAGGCTTTGTTTACAGCTTGCTGAGTGAATGCCTTCAGTGCTTTTTATCATGTCAGCCTTACCAGTTGTTGCTATAGTTCTGCTATCCACATTGCCACACAGAATTCAAACTCTTTATGTTTGGAATATTTGTATAAATGCGGGAGATTTGTGACTGTCAGTTAACGTGTATGTGCAGCAGACAGAGCACTCTGCAGTGGACACTGCTGTAAAACAGTATTAAGACTATTTGCTGCAGCAACGTGGCATTACTGCACTGACTCAGCACATCTTTGTGTTTATAGGCTGCTGCAAATTTCACGGCCCCATTGCTGTGCTGTAAGACTCAGTGGTTCAAATCAGCCTGGTAAACTGTTATCTAGTAATATCTCTAGTTGTCTATGTGCCACACACCTTTTACAGGTTGTGTTAAGTATTTGGCTGTGAAATCGCTCAGGGAGCCTCAGTGTCTCCTCAAGGAAAACATTGTTTGCTTGTAAAAGAGCTGCTGCCAGATGGTCTGCAAGCAAATCAAGATATGTCAGGAGAGATACCATACTGTTTGAGCTTAAAATATCAGATGAATTACCAAAGAAGCCCAATGTGTAAAGCACCACTTCATTTGTTCCCCAATCGTAGAGCCTGAGAAGTAGTGAGGCTAAAAAAAGTAGCAAGTTTGAAATCTAGCTACAAGTGGTAATTTGCATTTGGTTTCAGGTTTGATCAATCCCAACAAAGTCACTTCAGCTATAGGTTAACCCTGTTTAAAGAAGTTCACGTACTTCATCAAATTCATGTCGCCAACATTTCAGTGACTTTGAATTCAAAGCCTGCCATTTGTCCCCACTTCATCAGATTTGAACGAAACTCTGTGTATCCTCAGGTCATAGGCCCAGGATTGCTCCAGTGAGTTTAATCAGGATTGCTCAAATGCATCTTGAGTTATGAGCAACTATGTGATAGGCCGCACCAGGCAACAATCAATATGACACTAAAGATTTTGGTTAATAGTTGCCCCCAGAGTATGTACACTAGTTTTGGTGGTTAGGTTCACAATGCTTTAATAAACCCATTCTTAATCACAGCCTGAAGAGATGTGCCAAGATTTCTGATGATTGGACCAATTGTTAATGAAATATGGCCAATACACACTCACCCTGCCTCATGCAAGGAAATTTTGGTTGATGATTTTCAACTGATCTTGCCCATTTCTAACAGAAAATGAGTATCTCAGTCACCTAAGACTGCATACCAAATTTTGTGTTGATGAAGTCAAAATCCAAAACATTCTGTCCATTTCACAGTTTTCCACATTATGCAAATTAACAAAAACTGTATCATGGCAGGACTATGATTCAAGAGGTTTTTCTGCAGAGCACAGTGAGTTGGATTTGCGTGTCAAATTCCAAGTCAGTCAGACCTGCGTGTGGTGTGGCCTTTCCAAAACTGAATTCCTGGTTCTTCACAACAGCGCCATTATTTTTAGGGTTAGAATGAATTCAAACTAGGCTAGGCTACTTATTCCAGAGAAACAATTATATCAAAGTCACTAGTTCTTCATGTGATCACCATTAGACTTGTAGGATTTATTCTTTTGTACTGCAGTATAATGATGAAATGTGGTTTTATCTCTTAAACAACTAAGCTGTGTATGGTCTGCTGTGTTAAACATTTTGAAATCTCTGTGGAGATATTGTTTTCACTGTGAAAAATCACCTTCTGGGGAGCTTGGATGTATTTTAGAGCCACAACCAACAATTGTTTTCTCTATTAATGAATTTCTCTGGTTAATCAATTTCTTAAATTTCATGACACATTAGAATTAAATATTTCCTGTGCACATGTTCAAATTTTGGTCTGATATTGGTGCTAGAGAAAAAGGTGAGAATCAGGAAGATTAACCTCGCGGGCATCTGGCCTGTATGTGTCTTCATGTGTCACTATGAGCCAAACAATGACCAGTACATGCATCTTGTGTCTTATTGACACAGAGTGTTTGCAGATTACACAGGCAAGATGTTTACATACACACAAGAAACCAGGTCACTCTGAGAAATCAGGTTACACAGGTAATCAGACAGTGTTTTTACTGTACTGTACATGCAGAAGGCCATTAATGAGATTTGATACACAATAGTTTTTCCTGATTTGTGTTTTGTCAGCCATACTAGAGATGAAGTAACACTCTTAAACCCTAAGCTTAAGATAAACTATAACATCTCAGCTTTGTCGTTGTTGCTGTCTATTCACTTGTTGTTGTTTTTTTTAAACACTTTTTATTGAAGTTTTTTTTTTCCTTTTGTCTCTCTGCAGACACGTGTTTCTACCTGGAGCTGCTACAACAATGAGGGTCTCTGTGTTCATCTCTGTTAAAGACTGTGAAGAATAAGGAGAAGCAAAGGAAAGCAGTTTAGATGCTGAAATGGGATTTTTGTTTTCTTTTTAAGTTGTTTACAGTGAGGTCATCTGCCAGTTCTGATAGAGACTGATTGTCCTCCCCTGAATATTCTAACAGAGCCAGAAATGTTACATCTGCTGCTTAGTGGGAAGCTTGGTTAAATGGGTGTAGCCACACCTCCATCAAAGAATAGAGGTCTGGAGAAATTCCCCTCAGAAAAGACAATACAGTGGCACTATGCTGAACCAAGGGCAGTACATTGATTTACTCTAAAATGAAGCTAAGCTGCAGCATTAGTCTATATGTGTGTGTTCACAGAGGTGATGTCTACATGTGTCTGGTACTTTCAAAAAAATCACTGTAACATCAGATACATATTGCTACTGGGAACCTTCATGTGATGGAGATTTTTGTTATTTTTGTTATTTTGTCTGGTCTTATGTCAGATGTTTTACCATACCTGCCTTGTGTTTTTCCTGTTGATTGTCTGTTGTTACAACATCAGTGCCATGTGTTGCCCCAGTGAGATTTGACAGCTTTATGTTATGACATTGTCACTGCCCTTACTGTGTTGTCGGTGTTAAATTTCTCTGGACATCTGTTGGTTAACATGGAGGTACACTACATAGGGGTCATGGTTAGTTATTAGGAGAAGGGGATCTAAATTGTAATATTGGTATAATTCTATCACGATAAAGTTAATTTTCCAGATATTCAGTCAAGACTATTTTAGCTAACCCAGAGAATCAAAGCGATGCAAAACCCTGTAAATTCAATATTGTCAGAATAAAGTCTTGCTCTTTGATTCACAGCTTGTCTGCAGTGAAAGCAGTAGTTTTAAAGGCATAGTTACCTTGGTATAAACAGTGTGGCAGAATTTCTGGCAAATTTATATTGTCTCACAGTAAAAAAAAAAATCACCCATCTCTATTAGCCACTGGATAATTCTAGATATTTTTAGCCGGGGTTTGTTTTCTTGATTTTACTGTCATATTGTGATCATGTGTTAAGCAGTCTATCCAAAGGGATCAATGGAAACTCTTGAAACACAGCACCACCCTTTATTTCCACAATCCTTTAATAGATACCACAAATTTTATGGTACTTTTTGGCATTATCACACTTACCTCTTCACTCTGCCACCTTTCTAAGGTACATCCTTAGATGTCCACTGTCCAGTCACTTAATGCTCATAAACGCAAGCAGACTTGACCCTGAGGATGCAGGGCAGAGTATTTTCAGTTAGTTGTTTGAGTTTCACATGGACCTTTTGGATGTAATCTTTTGTTGGTATGAATGTGAAAGCTAGGAAGTTAAAGCCCAGGTCTAATTTAATTTAACAGTTTTTTTTTTTTTTGGTTTGTTTGTTTGTTTGTCTTTGTCAACACATCTGTTATTAATACATTTTGTTGAGCATAAATACATCCTGAGCTAGATGTGTGATAGAGGGAATGTTATTTTAATTAAGTAGTATATCAGGAGAGATAAGCATTCACATGCCCCTTTTTATCTTCTCCCACACTCTTTGCCTTCACATAGAAACCATGAGGAGGTTATTTTGCAATCTGTCACTTAAGTTAGACCTCATAGACACTTTGCATCTTTAATTTCCACTCCAATCCTTTATACCTATGGTGCCTTGAAACTGACTGGTAGTCAGGCAAAAATTTGGCTAGCTGCTGTATTTTTCTTTGATTTGGCACTCCAGATACATTATCCAGGGTATATGGTCTTGATGATTTAATGCCCTCACTCTTTTTCTGTGGCCCATTTATTTGCTGAGGGAAATCAGGTTTTTAGTTGGAACTGAAGGCTTGATGTTTGAACAGGCACCATTGATGTTAAAGGAGCAGACTGGCCTATTAATTTCACACTATTTAGGGTTCAATATGGATTATGAACAGGATTTGTTTCTTGTTCTTAAATAAGTGTTGCTAAAATCAGTCACACGCTTTTGTGAGGTGCCTGTGATTAAAAATGGAATGTGAAAAATAGTATGTTTAAAAGCCTTGCGGGATATTTGTCTAATGAACCACAGCTGAATGTTGTACCCCGATTTTTTTTCTTCTTTTTTTTTCTTTTGTCCTTAAACCAAAGGTCGGAGGACCACAGAATTTGAATGAAAAACGTCATTCAAGTCTGTCATGTGTCCAACTAAACTGGGACCCTGAATAATTTAGAATCCTTTTTAATTGTACTACCTCATGCTTCTACACATTTTCACCCTTTCTTTACTGAGCCATCGTTTCATTTTTCCAACAAAGACATTCCTCAGTTAGAAAGAAAACCTGGCAGATTTCAAAGCAATAGCTTTTTATTTAAAGTCATCACAGTATTTGTCGGGTGTGTGCAGTTTTTCTTTTAGTGAAAGTATTGGATTGTATGAGCAACACAGCTTTTGACAACTCTCAGTTGCTTGACTGTTTCTTTCTGTTTTACTGCTGCGTTATGAGAAATGGGTTTACACTGATACAGATGTTTACACGGCTTTAGCCCAACCCAGGCCATGATGTACGTCGGCTAATTGCTTGAACCTTTGTGAAAAAAGCACCTCAGTTCCCCATCTTTGTTTCACTAATGTATGAATATTTGGGTAGAAGTGATAATCTTGAGCTGGAGATGAGCAAATGGTAATGTACTCTTAAGATTTTATTTAGATATCTTAGGAATGGCATTCATTTTACTTTCATTTAGAGGAATGTACTGAAAATTTCAAAATATTAAGCAAACTCTTAAAATAACCCTCATGTCCATGTAACGGACTCTGGATGCTTTCCATTGGTGTTGGGATAATGTACCTTTCAATTTGTGTAGCAGCACCATGTTTGACTAAACTCTAATGACTAATACGTCACTTGTTTTACATGCATTTTATGAACACTCTTCTATGCAACTCTGCCTCCCTGGATGCATTGTGGAACAATCCAGGTCTGGTTGATTTTGTGTTAGTCCTCTATTTCTCATCCTGACAGGAACTATACTAGACAACTGGATCTTGAGTTCAGGTGGACCATTTGACCCTTTATTTCAACTGGATTTACAGTCCTTGATGTACATGTAATTAAAACCATTTGCTTGGATGAAAACATGTTTTTTTTATTGCCAACTTTGTACATATCAGAGCTCTGTTTCAATAAAGGTTGGGAATACCTAAATCTGTATGAATTAACATTTGTATAACAATGACTCAACTGTGGAGGAGGTGTGGGAAAGAATTCAGTAAAGCTGGAGTGGTGTGGAGTTTATAGGTTACCTGGGGTTGCCCATTTTAATAAGCTACAGGAAGCTGATGATACTTAACACCTGTCATGTTTACTGGCACTTGTGAATTGCAGTTTGATTCACTGTTGCCTTACTGCTACAAGACCCTCATATGTAGTTAAGACATGTTATGATTCAGCTAAAATTCAACAATTTTTGATCATACTATATTTTTATTGTCAACAAAACATTTTGATTATTATACTCAAATCCATTATAACTTTAAACAAATCATATTATTAATTATGAAATAGAATAATTATGAATCCAGGTTGGCATGATAGTGCAGTGGTTAGCACTGTCACCTCAGAGCAATGTTCCAGGTTTGTTTTTTACGTTTGCATGCTCTTCCTGTGCCTGTGTGGGTTCTCTCCAGGTACTATGGCTGCCTCCCACAGTCCAAAGACATGCAAGTTGAGTTTATTGGTGATTCTGAAATGCCCATAGGTCTGAATGTGAGTGTGAATGGTTGTTTGTCTGTATGTGTTGGCCCTGCGATGGACCAGGGTGTACCCCACCTCTCGTCCAATGTCAGCTGGAATAGGCTCCACAACCCATAATGGATAAGCGGTATAGATAATGAATGAATGAATAATTATTAATCTAATGTGTCTGTGAGTGTACACAACATATAGACACACAACAACCCTACCAATCCACTAGACACCTCGGTACCATTACATAGCGTAACTAGCTGGGCTTTATCCTCCATCTCCCCAGTCATCCACAAAGTCTTGAGTTATATCTCTTGATCATGCCTTTGAGCTGGAGTGAATTATCTTAATTTAGAGTAAGATCCCACTGAACACAGCTGATCAGGTCATAAGCAACCAATGAGCCACTGATTCCAAAGCAGCTGATGAATCATCACTGATAAGAAATCTATCTCACTGTCTGCAAATTCCACTGGGGAGATCTCAGCACAAGGCAAAAGAAGAAGCCCAGAGTAACAGCTTAACAGCTTAAAGGAATCACTGAATCATTTCTGATCATGAGTTTACCAAATTCAAATCATGGTGTATGGTTGTATAGAGTAGTAAGCACACTGCTTTAGTGCTTTTTAGCACATCAGTCCAAAATCTCTTATAAGTGTTCAACTGGTGCTGAGATTTGGTGACTGTGAAGGTCATAGCATATGATTCACATTATTTTTATATTCATCAAACCATTCAGTGACCCTTCATGCCCTTCATGGATGGGGTCATTATCATCCTGTTTCAGTCAAACATGGTAGTGTGTTGCAATGGGCTGCCAGTGTGGTAGTAACTTCTAGTTAAAGTATTCCTTTACTTAAGTAAAGGTTGAATGAATAAAATACTCAATTAAAAGTTTCAAAAAGTTTCAAAACCATAATAAGTAAAAGTGTGTCAATATTAGCCAATTTTACTACAAGAATAAAATGACATAAATCATAGTTAGACACATACACATGACACAAAAAAAATTGCTTACCTCTCAGTGCTGTAGAAGTAACCAGTCAAAGGACAGTATAAGCACCAATTATTTGCATAAATGTACTTTCTACCACCAGGCATCAATTACAGTTTATATGATGTGTATGTAACTTCTTGCAGAAAGTTAAAATCTAATGAAAGAACAAAGTCTGGTTTTACTCAGTGAGGGAAAGCCAAATACAAATAAGTTGCTTCCCTGTATTTTTGTAATTTAAATAGTGTATCTAATTCTAACACTAGGTGGAGACAAATAGCCATCATTGTTTCTTGCAATTCTACTGTAGGTATTCTTTACATAAAGGCACATGCAAACATATGTAAAGTAGCAGTCCAGCAGTTCCTTTAATGGATATTACCACTGAATGAAATGACTGCATGTGATGTGGAAGGAGTTACTCAGCTAATCTGAGTTTTTTTTATATTTTTATTGCAGCATTTCACATGTATATTTATAGCCACATGGGGGCAACAGAAAGCTTTTAACACAGTGCTAACCACTGAGTGTCTGAAACTACTCAGTGGTTAGCACTGTCACCTCACAGCAAGAGGGTTTGAGCCAAGGGCTTTTCTGTGTTGAGTTTGCATGTTCTCCCTGTGCCTGCATGGTTTCTCTCCAGGTACTCCAGCTTCCTCCCACAGTCCAAAGACATGCAGCTTAGGTTGGTGAGTGTGAATGGTTGTTTGTCTATATGTGTTGGCCCTGCAATGGACTGGCGATCCGTACAGGGTGTACCCCACCTCTCGCCCAATGTCAGCTGGGATAGATTTAAGCACCCCTGCAACCCTTAACAGGTAAGTGCCATAGATAGATGGATGGATGGAAACTACTCATTTATTGTTCTCTGTGTAAAAGACATTCAACTTGATAGTTGAGTAAAATTTTAGACACTATGAAATATGACTCATTGCATTATGGGATATTAAAAGACAGTCCTTTCAGATACTTTGTAGTTTTTGAAGGGCACTTTAGAACAATAAATTCTGACGCCAGTGTAAAAGAGCAGTGGATAAATACATACAGTAAGTAGCGAGTGAGTTTCAGAGATAACAACTGACATATTGACATATCACTGTAAGAGGCAAAAAAAGCTTTGTAGGATTTGAAGAAGTGCAGATTGTGATATAATTCTCCATCCATTGTTATTATCACATTGTTAATGTGAAAAAATGGATCAGTGCAGCTTTAATCAGCCGCCAGTTCGGGCAACCAAAGCTCTGATAAACCCACTCCACATTACCAGCCCAAAACCAAACATAAGACAAATTTATTCAGGAACTAGACCAAACAAGAACTAAAAGGAGACTGAATATTGGACTTAGATTTAGACATGACTCCCCAGTGTTTAGATATTGTAACTTGAATTGAAGTATTAAGTCAAAAAGGTACTGCACTATTAAGTCTCAATGGAGAGACTGTCAGAAAGGGACTATTCTTGATAGTGTTTAAGTCAGACAAAGGGAAATTATCTTGAAGAAATTAAAGGAGGATGAAGATCAGTAGCCCAAACTCTTCATCAACTGGGAGACATCACAGGTTTACAAATTAGCCAATATAGCATTAAACTTAGCCTACAAGTGTCAAGATGGTTGATGAAAAAGAGCTAACTAAGCAGCTTTCAGCAGTGACAGTGGAAAAGGTTCACTACAGGAATGTGGAGATAGACCTGGGACTTTTCATTCTTTCCCTGTAACTATTTACTTTGCAGTCCGCCGCCTGTGACATCAGAACGGAGACTATATAAATGAATGGAGGTAGGCAGCTTTAATAAATACATCCTCTCCAGAGGAGGAGAAGAAGAAGGGAGTGAGAGTGGACAAGGTGATGAAGATGGACAGAAGAGAAAGCCAGGTGGTTTGTTCTTTGCTGTTTGTATGATCACACAGGTAAGACCTGCCAAAATAAGATACATATCCTATTTGTAAAATGATATGGCATGTTATTAAACACAGATGTACTACTTAAACCTTATCACAGAATCTCAAAGAAAAGCAAAGAACTTCCATTAATTATCACCATGAAGAAAGGAACACAGCTGTCATGATTTAAGAGTTAGGGAAGGATTTTAAGTCTAGCTTTATCATGATAAACCCTGGCTATATACTTGTTCTGTACTGTAATAATAGATTAACTGTAAATATGTTAATGGAAGATGCCACAATCTTGCAATTCCTTGTGGGGTGTTTGCCAATTATTTGGCATAAATAAAAACTAATAAGAGTCACAGGACTTTGCTATCTCACTGAAAGTCTTTGTGTTTCTGATTTGTCATTAGTTGTGTAAGTATAACTCCAGATAAGTAAAAGTTTCCACTTCATGAAATGGTTAAATCTAATCAGATTGTTTGGTAATGTCTGTCAGAGGTTGCACATCACTTAGATCTGGACTTTGAAAATGTGACTTAAGAAAATGTGATGTACTGGGGATACACTATCTGATATATCTATATATATGGTATATATATGGTAATTTCATCAAATGAAAGTCACACACAATGATTTTACATACATGGAGCTGTCCCTTGAAAACATTCTGGTGTCTGGCTGTTATATTAGGAGCAGACTGATCTCCATTTTCATATTGGAGTTTTCCAATATGCAAATTAACAGTATTAACAGCAGCTGTTATTTTACTCTCACTTTAGGTGTGGTGTCAGCTGTGTGTTGGTCCATGTCAGTGTCCGTCCACTGTGCCGCGCTGCCCTGTTGGCATTCCTTTGGTGTTTGACAGCTGTGGGTGCTGCCAGCTGTGTGCCAGGCAGGAGGGTGAGGCCTGCACCGACCAGCTGCCCTGCGACACACACCGTGGGCTGCAGTGTGATTACAGTGCCAGCTTCCCTGGAGGACCAGGACAGTGTGTTGGTGCGAGCAGAGTACACTCAAAATGAAACAGATTAGTTTGGGTAAAAGCTGTAAATAGCTGCTAAACTACTTCTAATACAACTAATACTGGCAAAACTGCAACTGCTAGGCCAGATACTATCATAGCAACTGTTTCTGCTTCTCCTGTATTATTATTACAAGTCAGCGAGAGTTTTAGCCAGTTTACCATGTTACAGCTCAAGATCAAGATCAAATATTGTAATCGGGGTGGGGGGGGTGTTCCATCTGAAAGACCTTTGAAACAGAAGTGTCTTGGCAGATATTTATCCTGCATAAACACATAGTCTTAGCTCTGTATAGGCTGTTTGCAGTACTACTATTGCTATGACAGCTACTCTATGTTAGCATGCTACTGCTGTAACTGCTACTATTGATAGTACTGGTGATGCCTACGCCTACTACTACTACTTCTACTAGGCAACTACTGCAAATCAAATCAGAATTGTTTCATATTCTATGTAAATCATTTAAAATATGTTTGGAATCAGGCCAAAATCTAATCATTGTGGTTTAAATCTAGTATGAACTCAATACCAAAAGCCAACAGTGAGGATATGTGCCATTAAAGGGACCAGCCTAATGAGTCAATAAACTGTATTCCGTGTTACTGGAGAGGAGCTGCATGTCGTATCTGGAGAGGGAATGCCTTCTTCGTGGAAAAACAAGTCAAGGAAATGTCATACAGGTCGTCTACAGCATATGTAAGAGTAAAGGAGCTTTACATTATATCACCATCTGAAAAAAAAACTATATTATATATAACTATTCATCCTACAGTAATGAATGGTCTCAAAATGGGAGTTGGTTTGTTAAGAAAAAGAAAACTGAAGTGAATCAGCTAAGGCTTTCTACTCGTAATACTTGCCAGTTTAAAGTTGGATCAAATTATACACATTGATATAGCCATCTAGCCTCTATAATGATGAACATATGATTTTCCATGAAAGCTGTTGAGGTTCCTGCTGAAACAGCAGGTAGAGCTTTAGGATTGAATCACTGGTAAAAGTAAAAATCTGTAGGATGTTAGTTTTCACAGAAGTGGACTCCATTTCTGTGCAGATTCAGAAAATGACTCAGTTCTTGTCAAATATCTGTTGTTGCTGCATGCATCATCATACAGTACTGACTGGATATCAACAACTCACATCCTTCCAGTAGGTTGTCTGTACATGCTTCATAGGAATTCTTTGAAACATGTACAGACAATTAACCCCATACTTGGCACAGCAGTAATGTAGTAAGCTTATCACTGTACACTCACACAAGCTTCCCGTCTCTCCCCACCTTCCTCTTTTTTGCTGTCAACAGGTCAGAACGAGCTGGGCTGTGAGATAAATGGCAGGCGGCTGGAGGAGGGCCAGGCTTTTCAGCCTTCCTGTGCACAGCTCTGCCACTGCCTGGGAGGAGGTGTGTCCTGTGTACCTCTGTGCAGTGATGATCTGCAGAGACCTACTGATAAGTGCCCCAATCCTCAGCTGGTGCGACTACCAGGGCGCTGCTGCAAAGAGTGGATGTGTCATGACCTGGACAACAGTATTTCCTCAAATCCATCAGCAGGTAATGAGGCTAATGCCCTAAAAGACAAAACAAAAGGTTGCTGGACACACATTTCAACATATTAAATAAATATAAATTCAGCCAACATGTAGCTGCAGTCAGTTAGCAGAGTGGTTCAGGTTCCTTTTGGGTTGTGTTGAAGCGAGCGGATTTGAAAACTGAAGAGGTATCAGGAAGATCAAACATCTGTGAGAACTATTTTTAGCAAACTAACCTCATCTGAGCAGCAGTTTACAACATTTCAGACTGCACATGTAGTGAGTTTCCTGAACCATGTGCTCCCATCAAAGGCATCCATTTCAAACAACTTTCAGCTCAACGCACACAGTGAATATTTTTCCTCTCTTTCCAGCAGAGCAGGACGCCAGGGCCGCGAGGGTGG